>NC_058133.1:414976530-415276530 GCF_016433145.1 Gracilinanus agilis | reverse complement strand
AAAGATCTTTCTACTCTACCCAGGCTGAGTTGACATAATTCTCTGACCACATATATTTCTTCTGAGATTACTTCCAATTCAAGACCTGAATAGTTCTTATATAAGTAAAATTTTTTACATGTTGTCTTCCCCATTATAATGTCATCTCCATAAGTGTTGGGATAGTGGTTATATATTACTTTGTATTCTTAACCTTTAGCCTGGCATGTAGCAAATATTTAATAAATGTTTGTTGACTGACCAATGACTTGGCACTTCTCTATTCTTATTGCAAAATGACTTTTCAAGTCTTATGTCCTTAGACTGACAACTGAATCCTCTATTCTATATTACATGGCTAGGCTAACATAATTTCCTCCACTAAGTCTGCCTCATGCAAGCTACTGCCAACTTGGGTTTCCATTCTACACTGAAATATTCTTCCTATTCTAAGCTTGCATTCCTTGTGGACCAACATGGATTCTAGGATTCTCCAACCCCCAAGGTGTAAGCAACTTACCTACCTTAAGCTAATGATCAATAGTCATCTTTTAATGGACTTTATTCTTGTTCCATCCACCTCTTATCACCCTCAAGATGCAGAAGGGTTTGAGGTTTTTTTCTTATTTGTGGACTCAAGCCAAGGTACACAGGGAGGAGAGAGGGGCAGACAGAAAGAACAAGAGGAACAGAAACAAAGATGAGAGAGTGAAAGACAAAGAAAGGAAGATAAAGTGAGGGAAAGCAAGAGAGCAAGAAAGAAGATGAAAGAAATATAGGAAGAGAGAAAGGTAGACAGAGAAAAAGAGAGACAGAGACTGAGAGAGGACATAGAGAAACAAACTGATGTGATCTTAGACTGCATTAAAAGGCATAATATCTAGCATTAAGGAAATGATAGTTCCACTATGATATGCCCTGGTCAGACAACATTTGAAGAACTGTGTTCAATACTGGATATCTTTTAGAGAGGATGCTACATTGTACAGCCAACAGTGCAATGTAGGAGTGCTGGATTTTGAGGCAGAGGATCTGCATGTAAAAGTTGGCTTTGCCACTTAATATTTATGACATTTGGCAAGTCGCCTACTTCTCTTGGCCTCAGTTCCTCATCTGTAAAATAAAGGTAGAGTTAGCCTCTAATGTCCCTTCTAACTCTATATCTGTGATTTTGTGAAGAAAATTGTGCTGTGCAAAATCCAGAGGAAGGTAGTGAGGAAAAGCTTTAAGATGCATGATAGTTGAAGGGCCTAAAGATTTTGCGTATTGAAAAAAGAGTACTGTCAAACAGGAGAGATGCTTTTAAGGCTTTGAAGAATTTTCACATGAAAGTAGTATTAGAGTTGCTTTTATTGTCCCTAGGGATGAGAAGTTACAAAGAAGAAAATTTAGATTTGATATAAGGAAAAGTTTTTCAATAACTAGAGTCATCTAGCAGTGGAATGAAATGCTTTGGGAAGTAGTGGTTGCCCCTCAAAGGTCTTTCAGCACAAGCTAGATAACCACTTTTTTTTTGACATTGTTGTAGAGAAGATCCTTGTGAAGGTATGAATTGGCCAAGTCAGAGATTCTTAACCTTCAGCCTGTGAATTTATTTAACATTTTGATAAGTACATCTCAATATATTGGTTTCCTTTGTAATTATATGTATTTTATTTTATATATTTAAAAACATTCTGAGGAAACCCAAGGCTTCACCTGACTGCAAAAGGGGCCATGACACAAAAACTGTGAAGAACAACTGAACTATATGAATTTGGAGATCCCATCTAACTCTGAGATTCTGTGACTAAATCATGTTTTGAGTATTTCCCTTGCAAAGATTTGCTTTCGAAATTCCAGCAGTTCATATAAAACTTGACACATGCAATATTAGATCTATTAAAATCCTAGTTCCCCCTCCCAAAAAAAATTAGAGCAATGTCTTGTGCCACACAAGATTTTATATGTAAAAAATATTGGGACTTTAATTGATGTCAAGCTCAATATGAACCAACCATCTGAAGTAACTATTTAACAGGGATAAAATAGAACAAAATGAAAACTTGGTCTGCATCAGGGTAAAAGTACAAAATCTGTATCAAGTGTAGAAAATGATAAGTAAAGGTAATGGAGACACCAGGGATATTATAATAAAACTAGGTGATTATGGGTACACACACTGGGGTTTATGAGAGACTAGACCTGGACATGGAGACCAGAACAGCCAAGCTGCTCCTAACTGTCAAAGGGACAGTTGATCAACTGTCCCCCTGGACCAGAGGCTTTGAATCCAACAGGCAAGGTAACAGGTTATAACTGGTTTTAATTATGAACAACTAAAAGGTGGGATAGGGATGTCTACTCTAAAACCTAATGACAAAACCCACAGGGAAAGGGAGGACACATTCTACTCTTATCTAAGTGATCCAACAGGCAGGGCCCAAGGAGCAGTAGAGTCTCTAGAAGGCTAAATCAATCCTGGTGCCAGCCAGTCTTGAATCAGCACAGCTATGGGTCAGAGGAGTCTTTGAGGGTTCTCACAGCTTTCCAAAGAGGTTCACGGGATGCCAAAATCCTAGGTGGTCCAAGATATCCAAAAAGAAAGAGTGTGCTTGAGAAACTGTCCCTCAGGTCCCAAACTTCTCCTCTTCTCGGTGCAGCTCTGTTGTTGCTGGAAATCCACCTCCACTCAGGATCCCAAGGAAATCAGAAAGTAGGGTCTGAGATCTCCCTGGGCTGGCAACAGTTTCTGCCCACCACTAATGGAGTCCTCTCTCAGGGAACAAGGCACTTCTTCCTGCTCCTTCATTCCATCCTGGAATTCCCAGCTCCAGCTCCTTCCTGCTAAGTCAACCCTAATTCCCAATCAATAACTACCTAATCTAATCTTCCTCACAACACAAGGGACAAGGGGCAAGAGTGTGTGATAGGCCCTTTGGCCTGTATAACAGACAGAGGATGTCTAGAGCAATGGTTCCCAAACTTTTTTGGCCTACCGCCCCCTTTCCAGAAAAAAATATTACTTAGCGCCCCTGGAAATTATTTTTTTTTATTTTAATAGCAATTAATAGGAAAGATAAATGCACCTGTGGCCATCACCACCCTCCTGGATCGCTGCAGATCCCACCAGGGGGCGGTGGCACCCACTTTAGGAATCACTGGTCTAGAGTCTTAGATCCAGTTACATGTTTCTGAAAGATATGCACAAAGTAGAGAATGTCCAGAGGAAGGTAAATCAATGACATGTGGAATAATTGAAATCACTAGAGGATGTGAGACATGACAGAAAACGGAATACTTGACATAAAAGAAAATTAATATGAGGGAATAGTCTTCAAATATTTGAAAAGTTTACAAAAAGAAGTAGGTATAGATTTATTCTATGTTGATATGGAAGACAAAATTAAGACCAATAGGTAGGTATCAGTATAATACAGTCCTTTCAGGTCCCACCATTGCCATATATATGTCCTCTGCATATATCTTGTATGTGCCTAGGTATTTGTATGTTGTTTCCCTCATTGGAATGTAAGTTCCTTGAGGGGAGAAATAGTTTTTACCTCTCTGCATATCTCTAGCATTTAGGATAGTACCTTGCATATAGCAGGCATTTAATAAATGCTTATTGACCCAACTTGACTTGACATTCAGTGCCCCAGGCAACTCTCTAAGTATATAAATTACAGAAAAGGTACTGATTGCATTTATAGAGGGACTTGTATGGAATTACAGGTCAGGTTGAAAAGGTATAAATTCCCCAAAATCAGATTTCATGCTCTTCAATGATGAAAAGGACTACTATATAACCTGTAGAGTTCTTCATCATGTTGCTGCTTAAAACAAAACATACAAAATCCTTAATGCAGTATCAGGCTGAATTATAGCAATAGAAATTTAATGTCGATCAATAAATATGTGAAGGCCATATCTGGAATACTTTGTCCAGTTCTGATTGCCACTTTTTGAGAGGGATATAAATTAATAGGGTATGGCCAGAGAAAAGCAACAAGGATGGATCTAGAAATTATTAATTGATGAATGATTGAAAGAAGTATTATAAGTTTCTAGAAGAGGTAACAGTAAGAATAGCATAACTGTCTTATAGAATTGTACAAATGCATCATAAATGGATTTACTCTGTGCAATACCAAAAGGCAGAACTAGAATCAATAGGTAGAATTCACAAGATGGCACTTTGAGGATTAATCAAAGGAAGAACTTTCTAATAATTACAGCTGACAATAAATGGATGGCTTGCCTCCCAAAGAGGTAAACTCTATATTCCTGGAAGTCTTCAAACAGATATTGGATAGCTAGCTTCCAGAGATATTGTGGAGCGGATTCTAATTCAATTGGAAGGGTTGCATTAGATTAGTAATAGAATACCATGCAAAAGTGCTATACGGTATCATTACTATGTCTTACAAATTCGGCCAAAATCAGACTTCCTGATTTGCCTTTTCTGCTGTAATCAGGCTATTGCAATCCAGGGAGGCAATTGGCATGGAGAGAAGGCTAGACAGGAAACTAGTGATTTAAAAACAAACAAAAAAGACTTGAGATCTACACATATACCCACCAAAATCAGGTGAACCCTTGTGAAATATCAGGCTGAGCAAAGCAGGTGAGGTTGATTTTCCCCATTTTAGGTTCTCCTCTCAAACTGCATATTTTTTCTCCTTCAAGACTTACTGGAAGTTTATTTTAAACTAATTTCACCTGTATAAAACTTGGTGAAGCCAAGGAGATAGAGAGGCATTGTGACCTCAGATCCTTTACCATCTAAGGATGTGTGTGACCATAAAGCTATGTATATCTTCAAAAGCAAAGGTTCTAGGGGGCAGCTGGGTAGCTCCATGGATAGAGAGTCAGGCCTAGAAATGGAAGGTCCTAGGTTCAAATCTGGCCTCAGGCACTCCCAGCTGTGTGACCCTGGGCAAGTCACTTGATCCCCATTGCCTACCCTTACCACTCTTATGCCTTGGAGCCAATACACACTATTGACTCCAAGACGGAAGAAAAGGGTTTTTAAAAAAAAAAAAAGCAAGGGTTCTTAATCTTTTATGTATCATGGATATTTGAGGCAATCTGGTAAAGCCTGTAGACCTCCTTTTTCAGAGACTGTTTGTTACCTATATTCATAATCGAAGGAAATGACAAATTTCAGTGAGAGGTTAATTAAAGTAAAGTTGTATTTCTTTTTCAATCCAAGGTCACCCACCTTCTAAAATCTCTTGGACTCCCAAGTCTGTAGGCTCTAGATTAAGAACCTCCAGTTTAAAGATTTATAAATAAGACATCCTTTTAAGAAACTAATAGCATTTCCAGTGAGGTAAAAGATCACAAATCTTACCCACACACAGTATTCATCATATGTGTGTATGTATATACATATATGTGTAGGTGTAGAACATGCTGAAAACAGATATTCCTTTCTGCTTTTTAAAACGTAATTATTATCTTTAGTGTGGAGGAGGAAAGGCTTTATACACAGGAACACCTGTAAGTTCACCCCAAGGTGATTTATAAAACCAGAAACTCATTTGCCTTGAACCTAGAAAGTCAGGATGTATTTATAAGATCTGTGACAGAGTTCAAAAGCTCCCTTTGGAGTACCTTACAGTCACCTCTTGGCTCTGTGAAGCAACAGATACTAGTGAATAGATATTTTTGAATAAATTAAATCCATAGTCATCCTAAAGTCTTAGTCGATAACTTCAATGTTTCCTCCTTCCTGTTGCCTTTATTAGAACAGTTACAATGACTCTAGACCAGATATAATTAAAGGAGTAGTATATTGGTTACCTTTGCTAAACCATCTTGTGTTGAATGTTAAATGGGAAAAAAATGAACAGAAGTCAGGCTATAAAAGAGACAAAAGACAGAAAAAATGCTTACTATAAACTAGATTATTAATCCCAATTAACAAAAGGTTTACTCTGTCAGAGTCTACAAATATCATCCAGGGACTTATCCGAACTTTGCATCTATCTCATTGCCTAGCTCACAGCATTGCACATAGTAGACATTTAATCAAGGTTTGCACTTTCAATTAGATGTTTTACATACACACCATTTTAAAAAACTGAATCTGCCTCTGTTTTTTTTTCCTCTGTTCAAATCTAGGAGGAGAAATAAACTTCTCTTGGACTTCAATTTAAGAACAAAAGTGTTCCTAAAGTATTACATTTCATCTATAATTTCAAGTTAAAATGAATTATATTCCCAATATTGGAGGTACACATTGAAATCTAAAAGAAAAAAATAAAATAGGCAATCCACTTTGTTACAGAAGGCAGAAGTAATTGGTCCAGCTTTGCTAGCTTTAGAAGAAATAATACGAGCTTCAAGAAACTTTAACTGAATTCTTGTAATCTATCTACTTATATACAGAAGCCTCAAATTCAGTTTTTGAAGAAATTGCAATCTAGAGGTTGTTGATTAATTTTCTTTTAAAGATGTAAGATTTCGTGGGCAGCTAGGTGGTTCAGTGGATTGAGAGCCAGGCCTAGAGATAGGAGGCCTGAGATTCAAATCTGGCCTCAGACATTTCCTGGCTGTGAGACCCTGGACAAGTCACTTAATCCCATTGCCTAGCCCTTACCACTCTTCTGCCTTAAAACCTACACGGTTTTACACGGTACTGATTCCAAAACAGAAGGTAAGGGTTTAAAAAATAAAGACATAGGGGCAGCTGGGTAGCTCAGTGGAGTGAGAGTCAGGCCTAGAGACAGGAGGTCCTAGGTTCAAACCCGGCCTCAGCCACTTCCCAGCTGTGTGACCCTGGGCAAGTCACTTGACCCCCATTGCCCACCCTTACCAATCTTTCACCTATGAGACAATACACCGAAGTACAAGGGTTTAAAAAAAAAAAATTTAAAAAAAAAAACATTAAAAAAATAAATAAATAAAATAAAGTCATAGAATTTCCTTAATGTTCATCAGGGTGACCCCAAAATTTTAGTGATACTTTAAGCTATTAGAGCTCAAAATGTTAATAAAATTATAATAGCTTTAAGCTCACAAAGCTTAAAACTTCACTATGACTTTTGGGACACTCTACATTTACTTATGTTGGTTGTTACTGAAAACTACAAAAAAAAAATCTTTAGACCATGTTAAAGAAGGTATATAGCATATTGATATTTTTGAAATATAATGTTATTTGTATTTTATTGTGTTTATTTTTTATTAAAAAGGATAATATTTCTTTAATTCAGAAATTACTTCAGTTGAATATCATCAGCAACATACAGTACAACTCGAAACTCTTTAGTATTCTAAATACTGATGGCACATTTAAGACACAATTAGTTATAGCAAGGTGTCTATAAGCATGTTACTGACCAAAACTATATAACAGTGTTATAGAGCTATAGCTTTAAGAATGTTAAAGAATTTAGTTAAATCAAGAAAAATATAGTCCAACTTTTCCTTTAAAACAGTATTAAATTCTCCTTTAGGATAAGATTTATGACCAATTCAGTTATCTTTTTTTTTTGCTTAAAACTTATGGCTATTTGCATGGTACCCTAAAATCCTGCAAGGCAAAAAAAGAAGTGGATACATTTTTGTGTGATGGTAATTTAATGGTAGGAACATCTGGTCAGACATTCAATTTTGCATGCTTTGAAAACTGGCTGGCCTATTTATGCTGACTGCTTCAAAATGAGTGTGGATCTATGGCAAAAGTAGCAATGAGTTGTGGATGGAAAGCCAGTCTTTAAAGTTAAGAAAACATAACTTTCTCTCTGCCTCTTAAACTCCCTGTTTTATTTCAAGACTCAATTCAAGGCTGCCTTTTTTTAAATTTTTATTTATTTTTTAAGTATTTTTCCATCATTATGTGATTCATGTTCTCTCCCCCCTCCCAGAGCTGACAGCAATTCCACAGGGTTATACATGTATTATCACTCAATACTTTATTTCCATATTATTCATTTTTGTAATAGAGTAATCTTTTAAAACCAAAATCCCAAATCATATGCTCATGTAAATAAGTGATAAATCATATGTTTGTTTTCTGCATTTCTACTCCCACAGCTCTTTCCCTCAATGTGGGTAGTATTCTTTCTCATAAGTCTCTCAGGATTGTCCTGAATCATTTTATTGCTATTAGTAGCAAAATCTTTCACATTTGATCATCCCACAATTTTTCAGTTACTGTGTACAATGTTCTCCTGGTTCTGCTCATTTCACTCCGCATCAGTTCATGTAGGTCTTTCCACTTCTTATCGAAATCAAGCAGTTCATCATTCCTTATAGATAGCACAATAGTATTCCATCACTATTATATACCACTATTTGTTCGGTCATTCCCCAATCTAGAAAGACCCCCTCATTTTCCAATTTTTTGCCACCACAGAGAGCACAAATATAAATATTTTTATAAACATTGTTGTTTTTTGAATCAAAGGGTATGCATTCTTTAAAGCTCTTTAGGTATAATTCCAAATTGCCATCCAGAATGGTTAAGTCCATTCACAACAACACCAGCAATGCATTAGTGTCCCAATTTTGCAACATTCCCTCCATCATTTATTTTTTTTCTTTACTGTCATATTGGCCAGTCTGCTAGGTGTGAGGGGGTATCTCAGAGTTGTTCTGATTTGCATTTCTCTAATTATAAGAGTTAGAACACTTTTGGCAAACTTTTCAGTGCTATGTAAATGTTATAAAAGTCCCTGTCCTCGAGCAGTTTACATTATAAAAGGGAAAAACAACATATCTATATATCATATATAGACAATGCCGGTTCCAGGTTAAGATGGCGGCAGAGTAAAAAGCAGCTCTTAACCTCTCCTGACCGAAACATACAGGACTCCTCAAGGGGACATAAAACACGTCCAGACGAATGGAGGGACCCCACAACAGGGTGCAGCATGGAAGGTACGTGGAATCGGGACATTTCCATGCTTTAGGGGTGAAACAGCTCTCACTAAATCGCGGGCTGAGCAACCCCCCCCCCAACCCCTCCACACACACCACCTATAACGCCAAAGCCAGCTAAAAAGAAATAGAGCAAGTTTGGGACACCCATGGAGTCATTGGCAGCTCCAGGGCCTGTTCCTGAGAGCAGCAAGATTTAGGACCCCAAAAAGCTAAAGAACGCGCACGGACTCTGAGCGCGGACACAGAGCACAGACGGAGGTGCAGGCGGAGACAGATACAGGCTAAGGCTCTGAAACCCTGAGTGGGGAACAAGTGCAGACGGGTATACGACTGTGGAAGCAGGGCCCTGAGACCTGTAAAGGAACCTCCAGCAGAGGACCAAGCAAGGGGGTCCACCAGGGGGCTTGACCTTGAGAAAAACCAGACCTCAGACCTCAGGACCCAAAAGACCACAGACAGACCCTGAGAGCGAGGATAAAGCTGAGAAGCTGCTGGGCTAACAATGGCTACCCAGAATCAGGAAGTTCAGAAGAGAAAGATTAACAACAAGAAAAAGAAATCTTTAACACTCGACAACTTTTACACAGAGAAAATCCAGACAACCGAGCAAACAGAGGAGGAGAACAAGCAAGCATCCGGACCCTCCCAAAATAATGAAAACTAGTCACAAGCTCTTGAAGAGTTCAAAACTGAGATGACGAGAAAGTTGGAAAAGATTTGGTTAGAGAAATGGGAAATAGCTCAAAAGGAAATCAGGCAAGAAAATAACAGTTTAAAAGGCAGGATTTTGCAATTGGAAAGTGAGGCTCAGAAATCAAATGAACTGATAAGCAAATTGAACAACAGAAATGACCAGATTGAAAAGGAAAACCAGTCCCTAAAGGCTAGAACTGAGCAATTAGACGCTAATGATCTCTCAAGACAACAAGAACATATATAGACAATGCCTAGAATGATATATAGATATGTTGTTTTTCCCTTTTATAATGTAAACTGCTCGAGGACAGGGACTTTTATAACATTTACATAGCACTGAAAAGTTTGCCAAATATTTTGCATGCACTATCTTGATTATCATACCATCCCTTTGTGGAAGGTGTTTTTATTATTCTCATTTTATAAATGAGGAATCTGAAGCTGAGAAAGATTTATAAGTTTCTGAAATGAGATTTCAACCAAAGTTTTCCTAGCTCCAAACCCAGAACTCTTAGCTGACTAAGAAAGAACAAATAAAAAGGAAAGGTATATTAGGGATTTGTGGAGCCATTATTTTTATTTCATTTGCAAAGAGCATCAATGACATTACAGGGTGATTTATTGATATGTGAGTAAAATTGGATTTAAGTGAGGCAGATTTGCACAAAGTTGTCTGCCTCATTCTTTCTACAAGAGTCCCTGAAGTCCAATGGCAAGACAAAATCAAGAAAATTTGTGATGGTAGGTGACCTTTGCATATTCAATGTCTGACTGAGTTTGAACCCAAACTGTTCTTATCTGCCCCTTCTGCTAGAGGAAATCTTCACATGCTTGAGGTAACTCACTGATGTGTTTGTGGTCCATCACTTTCCTTCAACCTGGTGTAGCCTATCTGCTGAGGCAGTTTACTGGGGTGTGCCACTGCACATAGTACATTTTCTTGCAGCCACAGGTGAGAATTGGATGAAAAAGTGGACATCAAAGGTGGACAAACAGCCCTGAAAAGAGCTCAGTTAGTCCTTATACCTGAGATTCTAGTCCTTCTTGAACATTTTGGAATAAGGAAGATATGAAGTCCAAAACAGGAATTGAGTTAAAAAGCCAAGGCAGCATGGGAAGAAGCCCAAGTAAGGATTCAAATTTATGGTAATTGTAAATGTCCATACTATGAATCAAAATTTCCTAGGAGCCCTAAACTCTTTCTAGAGTTAAGCCTTGTGCTCCTTGTGTCATCTTTCACCTGCAGAAGGGTTTTAAATTAAAAAACTTGTTACACATAGTTACAAATTTGAGATACCTTCAACAAATCATCTTTTTTCCTTGTTATAATATCTTCATGGCAACAGAGATACTGTTAAATGGAAACAAATCTTACTGTTTACTTTCCTTGTGGAGACTTGTTCTGTTACTGCTGAAGTAAGGGAGAATATTTTCATTTTAAAGTAAACTCTACTCTGATCTGTCCTCCATGTAGCCATTGGTGATTTTCTTGCAGCTTAAATTTGATTATATAATTCTCTAGAACCTTAGGATCATAACATAAAGTCTTCTCTTGAGCATTTAAAGCTCTTTACAATCTGCCCCCCTCCTACATTTCCAAACTTATTACACATTTCTCTTTCACAAACACTACAGTCTAATCAAAGTGACTACCTTTAATACTAATTATACATATCTATCAATCTCTTATCACCAAATTTCGGCACTGGTTTCTCCCCCTATCAGGTATTTTCTCCTTTCTCCTTTCTGTCTCTTAAAATTTTTCATTTCCTTCAAGAATAAGTCCCACAAAATGTTCTATATCAGTGATGGTGAACCTTTTAGAGATGGAGTACCAGACCCCACCCCCATCCCACCACCCAGACTGAGTGCATTGCCCAACACACACCCCCCAACCAAGTGGCATGTCCCTCCCCTCCACTGAGTGCTAAGCATGCCCCATCCCGACTCTATTACCCCACACAGGGGAGGGAGAAAGCACTCCCATTAGGCTGCTGGGTGGAAGGGTGGGTGAAGTAAGAAATATCCTTAGTGAATGTAGAAAGGGGGAGGGGAGTGGCCCGCTCCCCTCCAGCTCTGCCACCTGTGAGCCACCCATTTTACCCCCTATGCCCGCCCATTTGGCTTCTGGGCAGAAGGGCAGGTGATGTGAAAAATGGTCCTCAGTGTAAAAATAAATGTAAATGAATTGATTATTGATTATGAACTGATTTAGATACTCTGCTTATTGTGCTTACAAAGTATCTTCAGTTTATGTAATTGCAGTGAAGCTCATAAGTGAACTTCTCTTCAGGGCCATGTGCAAGGATGCTAAGGAGAATCTTGTTATATAAAAACAAACTATTTATTTAGAATATAAGGATAAAAAAGGATTTCTAACTCTAAGGGATTCTAACTCCACACAAATAAAACTCCCTAGTTCCGCAAGGCACCGCTTCTCCTGTTTCCACAGACTACACTGATCCTTCCTGATCTGACTAACCCAAATTTTCACTATTCTACAAAAAACTAACACTATTATCCTTATAAGAAGTTATAAAAATATCAAAGTCCAACTGGCTGAGCCTCAGCAAGAACCAAGTTAGCACTCTGAGCCTTAGTGGACTTGGAGTCCAAACCAAAGACCAGGTCTTTCTTTGGTATTCTCAGATAAAAAAACAATTTATGAAACAGGAATAGATAGTCATTAGTGTTTCCCAAGCTGGAAAAGGAAAATCACTTAACTCCTTCAGGTTTTTCCCTCCTTTCCTTCTACCTCAGACAGTGAGGAGTGAGAGAAAAGAAAATGTCCCCTGCTCCCAGCACTCCAAAAGAGTGAGTGACTCCTCTCCCCAGAGTAACTGCCACACCCAGAGAGAGTAACTGTCACAGAAGAACCATTAAACTATCAACATTTGAAACTGGCACTGTCTCAGATCTGTTTAAAACTCCAATTCTTTCTCAAGCCAGCTTCTTTACTCATTTCTAAACTAATATAATAAGACTTAATTTCTAATATCATCCTTATAATTTCCCCCCTTCAAGCATATGGGAGAGATTAAAAAGTCTCTCCCATATGCTTGCTATTCTATGTAATTCTAAAGCTATACCTAATCTTATTATTATTATATTTCCCCCAAAAAAGTAGTCTTAATCTTATGCTTATCTTATCCTATTCTTATTGCTACATCTTATCTATGCTAACCTGCACTAGAGATATAAATCAAAGAAAAGTAAGTTTCAATTAAAAAAAAATAATCAATGAAAATATACTGGTACAAATGCAAGTGTAAAACATATAGTTACAGAAATTCAAAATGCAAACTTTTGAAAAACTTTTGCAACACTAAAATAAACAATTTAACTTATGTTAGATAGATATGTCTATCTAAAATAATAACTATGCAAAACTCATGCAAACTAAATTTTATAAATCCTATTTTAACAACTCAAATGAAACTTTTTACTATGCTAAGATCTTATCCTATTGCTAATACAGAAAACCAAAACTAACTACATTAAAACTCAAAATCAACTTGCTGTACTAATAAAATCAAAACTTTGTAACAATTTACCTATATACACATCTATATAAATATACAGATCTGTACAATTTCTATACCTATGTATATGTTATGTACAAATTATATTATAGACTATGTATATAGTATTTACAAACTATTTACATGTTGCAGGAAGAAAATAAACTTCTCCCCTTAAGATAGTCTCAGAAAAGCTTGACTTTATTATTACTAATATCATCCTTATATTAGCCACAGTGGAGAGGAAGAAGGGAGCATCTCCGCTGGAGACCCTCTGCCTTTCCAGAACTCTGGGGGTGGGGTAAAGGAAAGTAAGGACAGCTGTGTGCCCATAGAGAGTGTTATTCATGCCATCTTTGGCCCCTGTGCCATAGGTTTGCCACCACTGTTCTATATGAATCTTTTTTCTAATTTCCTGATTAATCCTCCCACCTCCTAATATCTTCTTCCCAATTACTCTCATCTACTTTGTGTGTATTTGGTATATGCCTACATTTGTATGAGCTCTTTCTGCTTTTCCTCCATAGGTTATAAACTCCTTGAGGTCAGGCAGTGTTTTATCTTTATTTTTCCTTTCCCTATATGGTACCTGATGGCATCGAACATTTAATAATTGCTTGTTGAATGTTTGCATAAAGAAATTAGTATAAAAAATGCTCATACTCTTTTATTCCTTTTACTATACTGTGCATGAGAGATGGTAATAATCAGAATGGCAGATGTACTACTTAATCAATTATCCCAACATTTTGTTGCTTAAAGAGAAGAAACTTTCCTATTGACATTCATTAAAGTTATTACAAAAGGAGGGTTAGAATTGGCTGTCAGTCAAAACAGGTGCTACCTTGTACCATTAGAGTTTAATAGATTACCACTCTCTCCATCTTATAAAAATGTGCTTTAAAAAAAACCGTGAAGAATGTGACAATAAACACTAATCAACTAAAACTCAATGGGAAAATAAAGCTCTTTGAAATGCAAATGGAAGAAGAATAACATTTTCCCTATAATTTTTTTTGCCTCAGTTTGATTATAGAAATATGAACTTGTGGTTAAGGTTAGGGAGTAGGAAGAGACAAACAGGAAATTAAAGTACAAATAGTAGAAAGGAAAGAGGAAATGGATATTAAAACCCAAAGCAGAAGGCTAATCAGCCTTTTTTAATTTGCCTTTGTTTCTGTCTTACTGAATTTGTGGTGGATAGTAACATTCAGAGAATGGGGAATGAGTGAGTCTTATCCCCTAAAGAAGTCTACTAGATGACTGGAATATCCAAACGCTGCCAATAGTTGTTGTTTTTTTAATTGAAAAATCTTTGCATTTTCCATTTGGCACATACTGAACCATTAGTCTTTTCTATGATGTTGGGACAAAAGGAAAGAAGTATAGCTGCTTCCAGGAAATTAGTATATAGAAGACACAGCCCCTAAATTTTAGAATCTCCAAACAACGCTAGAATTTTTTGAAAATGGATATTTGAGCTGACATTAAGCACATTTTAAACCAAATGGGAAAATACAAAAGTAAACAATTGGTTCATTCAATTATATGTTTTTTAGGATGTTCTTTTGTGGAGTATTGTTTAATTTCTCAAAAAACAAGCACTGAATATACACATGCACCTTAAAAACTTCATTAAGACTTTTTAAAGACTATAAACTTACAAATACATTAATAATTATGAGGTCTTTCTTGGTTTTCCCTTCCTTTTTTAATTTGATGATTAGAGTCACTTAAATTTTGACTCTTTATCCAATATTACAAAAAAATTAACTATTTTTAAGCTTTTTTGTTATGGAAATGCTCATGATGATGTAAAATAAATTTAAAATTTGAAGGAGAAAAAAAAGATTATATACATCTATCACTCATACCTTTAGGTCAAATGAATCATTTAAATTTAAATGGATCATTTAAGGGAATAGCTAGGTAGCTCAGTAGATTGAGAGCCAGGCCTGTGGGAAGCCAATAAGAGAATAGATAAAAATCTGAGACCCCTCTTTTGACACCTTTTATGATCCATACATTTTCTTATTGGAAAAACATTATAGACTTATTGAGAAGCTTTGAGTCCTTAGCAGACCAGCAGCTACTGAGTTAACAATTTCCCTCCTTGATAATTAAGAAGCCTGAATTCTAAGAAATATTACTTAGATAAGCTGGAGCCGGACTTTATCTGACCAGGCGCAGTCCTGTAAATCAAGGCAGAACGCAATTAGTAAACATCTCTATGAAATATATTTCTGCTTCCAGAATTAACCCCTACTTATTGGTGGTTGGAATTTGGCCCTTGCCCTTGTACCCATCTCTCTTCTTTTTAGACTTTAATGGGTTGTGTATGATTTGTAACCCCTTCACAGCTGTGACTCTCTTTGTGTTCTTTGTTCAAAACCAATATAAAATAAATTCCAAAGCCCATAGAGGTTAGATCAGCATGGGCTAACCATTAGTATGGCTGTTCTCAGTTTCTGTCTTTTCAATCCATCACCACTAAATGCCACTCAGGACCCCCAAAATATATAGAGCTGGCTCTCTTTACAGGCCTAGAGATGGGAGGTCCTAGGTTCAAATCTGGCCTCACATACTTTCTAGCTGTGTGACCCTGGGGAAGTCACTTAACCCCCATTGCCTAGCCCTTCCCACTCTTCTGCCTTAGAATCAATACTTTGTATTTGATTCTAAGATGGAAGGTAAGAGTTTTTATTAAAAAATAGATCATTTAAAACTAAGCAATTTACTTTTTACGTTTCGTTTTATATGCTAACTTTTGAAAAGCTTTGTATTAATGGAAATTTGTTGGAAAGCTGTAGGAAGCATCTGCAACAGATGTCAGGGAACACAATAATCTCTGTTTGCATGATATAAAACATTGTTTCCTTGAGGGCTAGCATGGTAGTAAAGAGAAAAGATTTAAGGTGTTCTGCAGAGCTTACTCAATATACATGGACATTTCCTTTTAGTGACTCTCAGACTATTACAGTGTTGTATTGAAGCTGATGAATGAATTGTAATCAGCACTTGCTTATTCTCTGAAAAAAAAAAGCGGAGTAATCATAAACTGGTCAAGTGTAATTTGTACCTTTTGGTAGAACACTTAAGACTAATACTTTGAAAAGATGACTAGATTTTTCCCACCTACAAATCTGAATTGAAGACATAGCCTTGAGATTTGTCTAGCTCATTTACAGGCTCCCTTTAGTTTTCCCTAAGGTTCACGTCCTTACTGAGTCAATTCCATGTGCTGATTTGTTTTGATCGAATTATTTGTTATAATGGAGAGTTTGTATTTTCTGGGACTTATGGAGTAAAAGTAGGGATGACCAGAAAAATAGGAAAAAGAAGAAAGCATGTAACTTTTTAAACACAAAGGAATGTCAAATGCAAAAGGGAGTCAAGAAGACTAATTTTATTAGTCTTTAATTAATTTTTGCCTTTAATCTTTAAAAACCTGTTTAATCAACATGAACGATTTCATATGTATCATATGTTCTTTATATTTTGAAAATTGTATGTTAATTTTTATATTAATAATAAATTAATGAATGCATTCAAGGCCATGTAATAGATAGCAAATAGATGTTTTCAGCAGAGATTATAGGCTTGCTAAACTCTGTTTTTTTGCAAGTGCTATATTCTGTTCTAAATGCCTTCTTTTTTTTTATTTAAACCCTTACCTTCTGTCTTAGAATCAGTACTGTGTATTGGTTCTAAGGCAGAAGAGCAGTAAAGGCTAGGCAATGGAGGTTAAGTAACTTGCCCAGGATCACACAGTTAGGAAGTGTCTGAGACCAGATTTGAATCTAGTACCTATCATCTCTAAGCCTGGCTCTCAATCCACTGAGCCACCCAGCTTCCCCCTAAATGCCTTCTTTTTAAAAAGAACAACCTAAAATATAGTCTTTTGCAATCATTCCAAACTGAGTTATATTGTTTCCATTAATGCACTCGACATTCCAAACTGATCTACTTGATGTTACTTGTTCATAATATTCCATTTGCTATATCCATGCCTTTACACAAGAAATCCCCCATGCCTGGATTGCTCTCCCTTCTTATTGCTACCTCTTCTATCTGGGAGAATAATAACACTTACCTCCCAAGAGAGGTGATGTGAGGATGGAATAAAATAATAATTGTAAAGAGCTTAGCACAATGCTCTTTACATAGGAAGTGCTAAATATTATGTTAACTATTCCTATGTGCACATTTTTTCCCCCAGAAGAATATAAGCTTCTTGAAAGAAAAGACTTTTTTTTTGGTTTGGTCTTTGTATCCTCCAAACCTAGCTCATAGAAATCATGTGATAAATATAAATTGAAGTGAATTGTTTACATTGTCATCAGAAAGAGTGACCAGGAAGGTTCTGGAAACTATATTATATTTAACAATCAATGGTTGAAAGAACTGGCAATATCTAATCTAGTCAAGAGAAGAATACTTGGGAGAGTGGGGAGATAACATGAATGCTATATTTAATTGTTTGAAGGAACTTTCACATAGCACTGACATTAGATATTCTATGTACCTCCATGTTAGCCTTATCCTATTGGCCTTCCCAAACCCTGAGATACTTCCGATTACTGGGCTAACAATCATTCCTTGATCATCTAAAATCCCAATGCCAGCCTAGTATCATTTAGATACTTAATTCAGTAGTATGATTTAATAATAGATTTTGTTAACAGTTAGAATTATATAAAAATGGAGTGAACTAAGTTGTTGCATAATGATTATGTTTCAACATTTTTTGGTTCCTTTTGAAGCATTAGGGCTGCAAAGCCTCCTTAATATCTTATTTCCTGATATGTTAAAAAAATTACTTGTTTGAGATTTTAACATTTTCCCTAGAAATGCTAACATCAATTTTGACTCTTTAATTAACTATATAGAAAGCTAGAAACTTATTTTAATAGCAATTTTTAATAATGTTACATTATAAGAAAATCGAAACTTTGGAATTAAAGAGGAAATGTTCATTATAGAGCCTAATGATCCAGGCAAAAGAATGAAACAGTTGAACTAATTGCTCTTTAAGGCCCCTTCTAGCACAAGTATTCCCTGGTACTAGGAATCAAATAACAAGCAAATTTATACATTAAATTTTGCAGATAACCCTAGGCTCATTGTAGTTACTTGAAATATTGAAAGACTGACTGAATTAGAAATCAAAATTCTTTTGATAAATTGGGGAAGTCCCTTGACTCAAATACAAACTGATCTAATAGAAACTTGTGTGATCATATCATCTTTAATTAGAAAGTTACTCTAATTTTGTAAAATGACTAATGGGTCAAGATTTACATGGAAAAAAAGTAAAACATACTAAAATGAGATGGAGGATGAATGAAAGAAAAAAATCTGGAGATTATTTTGGAAATCAAACTGAAAAAAAAATATTAAAAATGGCATTAGTTGGTGCTCTAAGAAAAAGGATTTGGTTACGTAATCAAAGTTAAAATTTTAACCCACTCCCTTGGACACACTTCTCTGTAAGATCGTTCCTGCCTCCTATCCATGTTATTTTGAAAAAGCTTTTGAAAAAAGGGTTCCCCCCTCTATTGTTTTTAATCTTTATTTTTTTGTAGTTTAATTCCTTCTCTCAGACTTGGTTTAACTTGAGTCACTATCCAGTCTCAACCTTAATTGGGAAGAAATTTGGACAATGTTTTGATAAGAGGGAGAATAAAAGAAAAGATAACAGATAGAGGTGATATACAGATAATTCCTGTACTTTGATACTACTTCCACTGTCAGGATAAATAATCTTTTTATTTTTTTCAAAAATAACAAAAATTGTTTAAAAGACAATTTAAGAGAAGGCAAATAAAGAGATGTTAAAGCAAGATTCTCATTAAATTCAAGTCACCAGACATTGATGAGCTATACAGAGACAGAAAGACCTGGAAAATGCAATTGTTGAGTCCCTGTTAGTGCCATTTTGAAAACAATAAAAACAGGAAAGATGGCATAGGAGAACAAATGTCCAGGTTTTCAAAAATGAAAAGAGAAGTAGTATATACAAACTATATTCCACGAGCTTTGTTTTTATTCCTAATAAAATTCTAGAACATATTGTGAGCTCTCAGGAAGGAAATGGAAGCAGTGAACACTAATGATATCATGATTTCATCAAGAACTGGTCATGCCTAATGAGCTTCATTTCCTTTTTTTCCCACAGGGTAACTAGATTGGTAGATCAAAGGGATGCTGTAGATAAAGTGCACATAGATTTCAAGAAGACATTTGACAAAAATCTCTTATGTTATCTTTGTGAACAACACACTCAGATATAGGCCAGATAATAGTATAATTAGGTATGTTTGGAACTGCTTTAATGTCTTGACCCAAAGAATGGTTATTAAGGGATCTGTAACTGGCCCTATGATATGCAACATTTTAATCCATAACTGCTTGATTGAAGGGTCTAAAAGACAAGCTTGTCAAATGCAGTGTATAATGAATAATGAGAAGCTAGGATCAGGACAGGGCAGGCATGGCTAAACAATAGTCTATTTGAAAAAGAATTGGAGATTTTAGAGCCTTAAAATTGTGATATTATGAGCCTTTGAGGCAGTATGTTAGTAAAAACAAGATAATACTATCCTAGATTACTTTAAAGAAATAATGTCTAAGAACATCAAACCTATAGGACCACTGTGCTCCATCCTAGACAAAACATATGAGGAACAGTATTCTATTTTTGATCCTATATTTTAGGAAAGACATAGCCTAGAGGATGATGAAAATGCTGCAAATACTGGAGCCAACTAAGGATCAGTAGAAGAAAGTGAGGATTTCTCACTCATGTAGAGAAGACTTAGAAGGGGCATAATAGCGTGCCTTACGTGTTTGACTGCCAAATAGAAGAAAGATTAGAGAAGAATTGTTTGTTTCTTTTTATTCCACTGGGTAGAAGTGGAAGCAACAGGTACATTTTTCAGAGAAGCTGACTTTAGCTTGCATAAGAAAAGCCTTCCTTTAGAACTGTCTAACTGTATCTGCTGCCTCAGAAAGTGAAAATAATTTATTTTTAAGACAGTATCGTGGAAGCAGCGAGGTGGCTCAGGGGATAGAGAGCCCAGACCTAGAGATAAGAGGTCCTGGGTTCAAATATGACCTGAGATATTTCCTACCTGGGTGACTCTGGGAAAGTCACTTAACTCAATTGCCTAACCCGGTGATTCCCAAAGTGGGTGCTACTGTCCCCTGGTGGATGCTGCAACAATCCAGGAAGGTGGTGATGGCCACACTTTTTTTGTATTACATTCTATTCTGAGTTCAATAAATAGTTTCATAATTTCCAGAGGGCACTAAGTAATATTTTTTCTGGAAAAGGGGTGGTAGGCCAAAAAAGTTTGGGAACCACTGGTCTAACCTATACCACTCTTCTGCCTTGAAACTGATACTTAGTATAGATTCCAAGACAATGTTGGGGTTAAAAAAAAAAACATCATAGCACATTAGATAAAATACTGGACTAGGAGTCAGAAATTGATTCAGATCTCACAGCTAGCACTTTCTAATTCTGTGACCCTGAGTAAGTAACTTAATGTCTGTTAGCCTTAGATGCCTGTTATATAAAATGAGAAGATTGAGTTACATGTCCTCAAAATACCTTATTGGTTCTATACCTATGATTCTCCCACTATTAATCTTCAAATTGGTGCCAAGTAACCAGTTGGTACACTGTGATAGAGAGAGTTCTTAATAAAGTAGGACTAAATGGGAAGATAAGACAGATTCCTGGGATGAGGGAACTTATGTGACATATGTTCTATATTAGTAGTATCTTATTTGTCAATTGTTTCTCACATCTCTTATGAGTTCAATAAATTTCAAAGAAAATAATAATGACATATACATTCTGCCAGTGATCAGCCAATATAGACTTTAATTAACCTAAGAACTACTAATTACATATTCAGAGCAGAATATAATTATATTACATTGTAATTCTTAACCACATAAAAATATATGCTCATCACATTCTATGCATATGCAATTCTGAATAAAGGTTTGTGAACTTGTTCTGCAAACCAAGCAATTCTGAGGTTTTCTGACAATAGACAACTATTCACATCTGCTCTTCAACAGAATGACAGCATATTCCCATCTTATTATGTGCTTTGCAACCATTCTGAATCAATTATTTTAAAATGTAGATTTTTATTTTAAAAGTTGCAATTTAGATTATAATTTTATTCATGATGAAGTATATTTTTAAATTTTTTGTTTTTCTTTACTTATAAAAATGTTCTTATAACAATTTTTAAATATTTCATATTTTTAAATTAAAAATGCCTGATGTCAAAATTATAAAATTAAAACCTTTAAAATCCTAACAAAAAACAAAAAGGTATTGAATTTTTAATAGTAAACTTTAAATATGTTGCAGTGAGTGTTCTATTTTGTGAAGTTGTATTTTGCAAGTATTTACTACGTTATGAATTATAATGCAATATATATGGTTGAAATTTAAGTTTCTTTTATGATTTTAAATTTTAAATTTTTATATGTTCTTTAAGAATAAATGTTTTCTTTTCCCATTCTATGTTTCATTTGTATGGGAGGAAAGGGTATATTTGTTTTGGGGGTTTTTGCACATCAAAAAGACACAAAGACATTAGCCAGTTGGAGACTTACAGTCCCTTTCCCTTTCATCCTCCCTTTCTGGGTAGTCAGAAATGTAAGCAAAATTTTGCTGAAGCCCGAGTCCCTAAACATAACTATGCATGAGGGGCAAGACTCAAAACCAGGTCTCCTAGTTTGCAAGAATGGTCACTCTATTTCGTTGCCTTTTTAGAATCCCTTCACAAAATTAGATTTTTGGATCAGGTAAAATGAATCTTAGGAAGAGTAGGAAGAAGGGCAAAATAAATTGACTGCCTTTGTGGTACTTTGGGGGGGAAATTGCTCTGACCTCGTATCAATCCTACCACATGTCATCCCACCATGAATTTCATTCCTTTATGCCTGAAACATTTGATTTTAAATGGACATAAAATACAAATATCTTTTCTAAATGTCCATTAACTACTTATTTATCAACTCTAAGAAGGTTTTTTAACTAAAAGCAAGACATGGAGCATAACATTGTCTGGGTGGGGAGGAGGTGGGGAAGGGGTTCAGAATGAAGCCACCAGTAAGAAGAAAAAGGGTCCCTATTGGCATATAACAGGAGATAAATAAGGTCTCCGTGACAAACTTTGCCTAAAGTTTTATCCATCTCTTGACCTTGGCAGAATTGTAACTTTACAGGCTAACCAACCCACACATACCAAACTAACTGTGTGGTATTATGACATTTCAATGTATAGTTAGATTTATGAAGACACAATTTATAATCTGCCCCCTTCCAACTTTTTCAATCTTCTTATACCTGTGTTTCCTTTATAACTAGTAACAGTGACATCTTTTTGATTCTTCACAAAAGACCCTTTATCTGCTAACTTCAAGGAAATTCAGGAATTTTCACTGACTGGTTACCATGCCAGGAATTCTCTCCCAATTCATCTCCATTTCCTAACTTTTATTGCTTTCTTAAGGTTCTAGTTAAAAATACTATCTTCTGAAAGAAGCCTTTCCTCATCCCCACAATGCTAAAGTTTCCTTCTAAGACTACCTCCAATTTAACACATATGCATTTATTTATTTATTTGTGGTTTTGTTTATATATTACATATTTATTTATATTATATATTATATGTGCATATTTATATATGAATATATATTGTGTTCCCCATTCAACTATAATGTCTCTCAGAACAGGAACTATTTTTTGCCTTCCTTTGTATTCCTGGAACTTAGCATAGTCCTTGGCACATAGAGTCTTTTTTTTTCCAGGAGGTAACATTAGCAATTTATTCTTCAAGTATTAAATCTATAGCTGTGTATGATGTTCTGCTCATTTCACTGTTGGTTATCCCATGTAGTTCTTTCCAAGTTTTTTTTTAATTAGCCTGCTCATTGTTTCTTATGGCAGAGTAGTGTTCTATCATAATCATACATCACAATTTGTCTAGCCATTCACCAGTTGACAAGCATCTCCACAATTTCCAGTTCTTTGCTACTACAAAGAGAACTTATATAAATATAAATATTTTGGAACATATAGGTTCTTTTTCTTTTTCCTTGATCTCCTTGAGAAATAATTGTTCAGTCTCAGGGTACACACAGTTTTATAACTCTCTGGGTATAAATCCAAAGTGCTCTCTAAATCAAGCTTTACCAATAGTGTATTGGTACCACCCCCTCCCATTTTTCCACATCCCCTCCAACATTTGTCATTTTAACCAATTTGATGAGTGTGAGATGATATCTCAGAATTATTCTGGTTTGCATTTCACTAATCAGTGATGATTTTAGGAGCATTTTTTCATAAATCCATTTATGGCTTTGATTTCTTTATCTGAAAATTGTTTATATTTTTTGCCCATTTATCAATTGGGAGATGGCTCTTACTTTTATAAATTTCAGAATGTTGTCTCTATGTTTTATATAAGAGATCTCTATTTAAGGTCTTTACATCCCCCTCTTCCCCCAGTTTTCTGCTTTCCCAACAGGGTATTATTAGTGCTTTTTAACATGTTGAGAATTCAGATCCACAATATCTACCCCAATCTTTACAATCCAAAAAATCAAATATCACTTGGCGAGATGATTGTATCACATTCTAGTGGTGCTATAAATAGCTTGCTTCCTTTCTTTAGGAAAGTAGCAAAGCATGCAGAAATCAAAATGGCAGATTTAAGAATCTTGTTTTATTTTAAAACCACAAGTGAAAACCATTGCCTCATGTAAGTAAGAGAGTTGAAGTGGTTTTATATAGTTCAGCAGCCTTGGTCAATTGAAAGCTTGCCAGGAAATAAGAATCAACCAAGAGATTGTTCTGCAATAAAGCTGAACTCTGTGAGCCCCAAAGTAAGAAGATCTGAGCAGGGCATTATTTAACCTGGAAAGCAGACAACAGCAAATGGCCAGCTTAGGCTAGACTCACTGAAAATAAGTAACTCTCTGATTTTGCAACAGGATGTGACCATTCTCCCTTTTCCCCACTAGGTCCCCAAATCACTTTATTTTCTCCCTTTTCTTTGATCCTTGAGAGCCACGAGTTGAATATTTAATAAACATTTATCAAACCTTATCTATGAGGAGCAATTATAAAATTGTGAGAAATAGCATGACCGATATGCTGATAGAATCATGGATTTAGAACTTTAAGGAATATTAAAGGACTTCTCCCACAATACCCTCATCTTACAGATAAGAATAGGCTCATGGAAGTTTAAATAACTTGCCCAAAGTCATGCAGGCAGCAAGTGAGGAATCTGAATGGGAAGAAAATGAAGGTAGGAAGGCTGTCACAGTATTCTAAGCAAGTGGTCATGAAGGGCTTATTCTAGAGTGGGGCCAAGAGAAGTTTGCTAAGAGCATACTATGTACTAGTCAGTGAAGAAAAAAAGAGGAAAATAAAAGGGACTGATATGAGGGATATTTTGAAGGTAGAATATTTAGGACTTATTAACTTAAGAGGATATGAGTTAAGTAAGGGACAGGAAAGATTGAAAAATATATTCAAAAAGGTTTTGAATATAGGAGAATGGATACCTGGTGGTATCACCCACTAATAGAAATGCTAAAATCAGAAAGAATAATAGATTTGAGGAGAAAGATGATCAGCTCAATTTGGGCTATAAGTTTGAGGTGTTGGTAGAACACTGAGTTGAAAATATCTAGTAGATAAGTTATAGTTATATTTGGAGCTTGAAAAAGGGATATTGTATGCTTTCTATCTTGTAGAATTCTTGTACTGTCCTTCCTGTGTTCCCATCCTTTTTTGCTATTGGATTACAAACTCCTTGAAGGCAAAAATAGTGTCTTACTCATCTTTGTCTGTAGCACAGTCGTTACCACATAAGATTAGGATCCAGTAAATGTTTGTTCAATCAAACAATGCTTTCTAATAGCTTTGGGAATAAATTATACAAAATCTAAGACTGCCCATTTTTTTCCTCTTCAAGGTTCTAGGGAAGAATTCAGCCATCACAAATGAGGTCTCTTAAAGTGATATATAATTACTTATATTTATATAATATTATATATATATATATACTTCTATAATAGTGGTAGTCCAGAAGGTATTGCCAATGATGATAAAGAGATAACCCTCTGATGTTTCCTTCAGATCTCTCTATGAAATGCAGAGAAATTTGCTAACATAGTTGTATCCCCAAATGAAAACTAGTATTTTGTTCTGATCTTCAAATTATTGTGTTCAAAACTTTACTCTATACGATGAAATAAAAAGTTAAACCAAAACATTTTGGGAGCCAATTAGGTGAAAAACACCATGACATAAGTACATTTTTTCCTCATACATGGGCTCAATTTTAAGATTTGAGCAATATATTTTCCACAATTGCCTTGGTAAATCTTCAATTTAAGTTTTGAGTAATATCTTGGTGAATAAATATTATCTTGGAAGTGTAAGCTATCTAACTAGGGATGATTATAACTCAATAAACAAAGACTATTCTCAAGACATTTTAGCTTTCTTAAGATAATCTGTAGGGTACAGTCTGATATTTTTTCCTCTTATTTTCTAAAATCTGGGGAAAAGCTCTTATACCAAAAAAGATGAAATAGGGAACCTCATCTAAAAGAGAATTATGAGCTAAGCTGTAGATTTCCTTTTGCTTTCCTGTAGGGTTGGGTATATTTCTATACTGAATTAATTGTGTTTTTTCCTTTTGGAGCCAATTCTGATGAAAGTAAGGTTGAAGTGGTCCCCTGCCCCTACATCTGCCTCTGCACTATAAAAGCTCGTTCATGCTTCTTTTATGTAAGATAATTTACCCATCTTATCTTCCCTTCCCCATTCACCCAAAGCAATCTTCTTTCTTACCCCTTAATTTTGTTTTTTTTAACATATTCCATTATATTCAACTGCCACTCTTGCCCTCTATCTATACATACTACTTCTAAGTGCCTTAATAATGATAAGGTTCTTGGAAGTTACAAGGATCATCTCCCAATGTAGGGATACAAAGAGTTTAACCTTATTGAATGTCTTTTGATTCCTCTTTACCTTTCTTATGCTTCTCTTGAGACTTGTATTTGAGAGTCAAATCAGTTCTTTCTCTGGTGGTGAATAGCATTCTTTGTCATGTGGACTTCAGAATTGTCCTAGGCCATTATATTGCTGAGAGTAGTTGTCTTTTACAGTTGATCATTGAATACTTTTGCTTTTACTTTGTACAATGTTCTCCTCTCCACTTATTTCACCTTGCATCAGTTCATATAGATCTTTCCAACTTTTTTCTGAAATCATCTTGCTCATCATTTCTTATAGAACATTAGTGTTCCATTTAGTTCTACTTTTTAAAAGTCCTTTTCCTCAGTGAATTTGTGTACCTCTTTTTATACATGACCATTTTAGCCTTTTACAGAGTTCTTCTCTTCAGTGCATTTTTGTATATCTTTTTCCATTTGGCCAATTCTGTTCTTTAAAAACTTCTTTTCTTTGTACCTCTTTTACCCATGGTTTTGTATGAGGAAAAATATTGTTTTCCTCAGTTTCTTTTGTACCTTCTTTACCAAGCAATTGAGTCTCTTTTCATGATTTTTCTTTACCACTCATTTTCTTTTCCCTATTTTTCTTCTACCTCTCTTATTGATTTTTAGGTAACTTTTTGGTCTCCTCCATTAATTTTTTGTGGGGCAGCACAGACTTTATTGGCTTCTTTTGAGTTTGTGTTTTGGTCTTCCCTGCCACCAAAATAACTTCCTGTGCTCTTTCTTTTTTTGTTGTTCACTCATTTTCCAACATTTTTCATTTCTTTTAACTCTTTAAAACAGTTTAAAACTGTTAAAGTTGAGCTCTGTAACTGGGGTGAAGGAAGCATTGTTCCAAGATTTAGGTTCTTTGTGCAGTTGCCTTCAGAGTTATCTCTGGGGATCTATCTGCTTTCAGTTCTTACAAGGTGACATGATCTAAGGAGAGGTGTGTTGAATACTATCCTGGACTGTGCTCTGGTCTTGCCCACCTTGGAACTGTGACCAGGGTACTCTGCTCCCCCATGGCCAAAAGGCATGCTGGTATGCTAGTATTCCTCCTCACCCTGAGATTATAACCTAAGACTACAACCTTGATCTGCAAATGGACAATGTGATAAGAGTTCTGCACACAAAGTAGGCAAAGGGACCTCTGTAATCTCCTTCTAAACTATTGTCTGAACTCCCTTACCCTCTATGACTGAGAGCTCCAAAAACCTGTGCTGATGATTCAGTCACCCACAAGACCTGTTGCCACAGTAGGGTCTTCCTTGGCATGCTGTTTTGTCTTCTATCCCAGTACAAGAGAACTTTTATGCTGACCCTCTAAGTTGTGGGCTGAAAACATCACTTTGTGCATTATGCTTCTCTCAAATTCATTTTGAGGTGTTATAGTTTTTTAGAGAGTAATTTGATAGAGATCAGTTAGATCTTTGAACTTCCTCCACCATATTACAATGTAATGATTAAAGAAAATAATACTTTGAAGGATTATATTCCTTTGATATTTTTTGACAAAATACCATTTTCACTCAAGGTATTCAATAAGGTGAGTTTTTGTAGATGGGATGCTAGCAGAAAGGCATTTCAACTCATAAGTACAATATTGAGGATATAAGGACAAAAAAATCAGTTCATGATGTTAAAGAGCTTACATTCTTCTATAAAGGATTTAGAATATGTTATGTGCACATGTAAATATACAATATAACTTAAGAAGTAAGAGAGTGCAAACAACCAGGGAGAACAGGAAAAACTTAGCACCTAAGTCAATTCTTAAAAGGAAATCAAGGTCTTTAGAGGGTAAAGGGTAAAAGAGTGTATTCCAGTATAAAGATAAGAAGGTGGGAGATGGAATGTTTAGTTCAGAAAACAAGCCGTAGACCAGTTTCTCTTGAATATAGAGTGTATGCAATAATATGAAATCAATTTGGAGAGTTAGAAGCAATGAAGACCAATTCCTAAGCAAGGAAATAAAATGGACAGATTTGCATTTTAGTAAGATCATTTTGGCATCTGGTTATGTGGAGGATAGACTGGAGAAAGGAGGAGCCCAGATGAGAGGTAAAGAGGGCTGGAATATGTTATAAGGAATTTCTGGGACAAAATGGAAATCATCTTGAGGAAGATCATCGGTTGAAGACCTCAGAA
Organism: Gracilinanus agilis; assembly: GCF_016433145.1. NCBI lineage: Eukaryota > Metazoa > Chordata > Mammalia > Didelphimorphia > Didelphidae > Gracilinanus > Gracilinanus agilis. The sequence continues at coordinate 415,248,256 of NC_058133.1, read as the reverse complement.
TGCATCCAGGTGGCATGAGGCAAGGCCAAAAGGCAGTTGGAACCCTATAAATACCCATCATGCACAGCACAGAGGAGCTCATTCTGGAGCATGATTGGGTGGAGGGAGGTTAAAGAGGGTGGGTAGGCCTTTGTACCTGCAATCTAGCTTCCTTGCCTGAGAGACCTAGAGAGCTGTCATACCTGCTGTCAATAGAGCTGAGAGAGAACAATATTACAATCATCTAAGAAGAACATCAATAGCCTTCCCTATCCTTTGGTTTGGCTCTGGCCAGGTCAAGCCAGGGTTAGTGAAAGGGTGAAGAAGCTCCAGCCTATCATTGAATTACCAGCATCAACAATTTCTGACCATTTGCTTTCAATTAGCTTAAATTCAGCATCCCTAATCCTCTTACCTCATTCCTTGTTCCTGACCCCTTAAGAGAGAAATAAACCTTGTTATTAAGTTCAACTAAAGATTGGAGTACCTTTCCTGATTAGTGAATATTCAAAGCTATTAGGAAGGGGAACCTTATTTCACGCAGTCAGATTTTCAGCGTTATCTGTCTAGCATTAATGCCAGCCCATACCAACAACAAACCCAACCCCAAGTCAAGAGGCGAGAGGAGTTGTCATCACACTCCCAACTCTTTCTTGGCTACTTGGCTTGGGCAACTGTTAAAGGAGGCAGCTTGGCAGGCTCAGTCCAGCAGAGCCTGTCAGACTGAGAGGAGCATAGCCCTCTTCTATAATCCAGTGCTATAAAGCTGCTGCCCTTTGTGCTTCCCTCTGCTCCCTGTTTTTAACAAAGAATAGTGGATGGGTATGTATTGAGAGAAGGAATTGTTTTCAAGAGTTAATGAGGTCAGATCCACAAAATTTAACAACTGAACACTTGGAGTGAGAGAGAATGAAGAGTTGAGGATGACACCTAAATTAGTTGATAAGAATGACAATATATTTTCTTCCTGGGACCAAACCTACTAGAAAAGAAGATATATGCTTAAAGGCATGGAAAGCCTTGATGTCCCAAAAGGTAAAAATTGGGGTTAATTCATTTATGATTAAATTAAAGGATTTTTGGTCATTTACTTTTGAATAAAATAAAAAAAACCTTTTCTGTTACCAAATAGCTCCCAAGATACTAGTTGTTAGAGATTTTATAACAAAAATCATCATGTTGTCAATATTCACATGATGTCCTTTTTTCCCAAGAGCACCTTAACATTTTCATTAGTGACTGGAAAATTGAATTATGAGTATATTCTTCTGTTTCTGAAAATGAGGCACAGAGGATCAAAGCTGCCTTGTGCATATTCAGAAATGAATCAAATTGTAAATATGAGATTAGATTATCATTGTGGAAAATTATTTTTATTTTGTTTTGTTTTTTAAGTTACTTATTCTCCACTAGAGTTACTGTGATATCATTTGGCTAAATAATAGCTCCTAAACAGTCTCAGAGAGCTTTTTCTGCTTTAAGAAGTCTGGAACCCAGCTATTTCAAGAAGTTGTATCCAGGGATCATTTTCTGATTGAGGTTAATTAAAGAGGTTAATTTACTCTGGAACCTACTCTTGGTGGTCTAGTCTGTCTTTCTTTACCAATATGCCCTAATAGTATTTGTACTATTTGTATACATTGAGTGGAAAGGTTCTACTTATCTTAGATTTAGCCTTCCTAGGAATACAATGGTCCCTGAGCTAAAAGGTTATTAACTAGTAATTATTTATTTACATTTCCATAAGAGTACATGAGTTCTTTCTTAAAATTTTTCCAAACCTAGTTGTGGAAACAATGCATCTTAAACTGAGTAAGTTTGACAACATTTTTATTGTATGTGTCCTCACCTTTAATTCAGCTGCCATTCTACCTCTATCATAGCAACATAGTATGGATCCATTCTCTGCCACTTGTGCTAATTTTGGCCTGACAATTAAGACCAAGAAAGCAGGTTCTCTACTCAGTGTTGCACCAGACATGGAACCACTGTTTATATACATCAATGCTGTGGATAAGTTCACTTATCTTGCAAAAATACTTTCCATGTCCATATAGATGATCCATTGCTAAAGCTAGCTCAGTGTTTGGGAAGGTCAGCTTACCAAACTGAAGGTCTACAGAGCCATTGTGCTGACCTCATTGTTTAATGCCTGTGAAACCTTGATGGCATACTAGTGCCATGCCAGGAAACTGAAGTACTTCTATTTAAGTTGTCTTAGAAAGATTCTGAAGATTACTTGGCAAGATAAGATACTTGTCATTGAGGTCCTTTCCCAAGCTGACCTGGCAAACATTCAAAATCTGCTTCATAGAGCACAACTCCAATGGGCTGGCCACATTGTTTAAATGCCAAACATATGTTTACCTAAAAGACTGTTTTATGGAGGCTTCAAACAAGGCAAGAACTAACATGGAGGTGAGAAGAAGTGCTACAAGAACACATTGAAGGTCTTTCTGAAGAACTTTGGTATCAATTATGAGATATAGGAGACACCTGCACAAGACCAGCACTGTGGTCTATGATCAAAGCAGAATTGCAGTAGATCAAAAGAAATGTGAGATATGCAAAATTAGAGACATCTCCATCTCAAATATCCACATGAGTTATTTGTGCCCAATCTATGGTAGAGTCTTCCAGTATCATGTTGGTCTGATCAGCCATGGTCGAACACACTATACATCAACTCCAACATAGTGATGTCCTTTCAGTTTTCTTTATGTATGAAGGACAACAATCATTTTAGCCTTTCAGTTAGACTTATTGCAATAGTTTCCTAACTGATCTTTGTACCTTATTTCTCTAAAGATGATGCCTGATCATGTCACCTCCTCCTTACACTCCCTACTCAATAAATTACAATGGCTTCCTATTACATTTAGGATCAAATATAAACTCTTTTGTCATTTAAAGTTCTTCACAGCTTGGCCCTTTACTACCTGTCCAGTCTTCTACATTATTCCATTCTTAACATTCTGTAATCCAGCCCTACTGGTCTGCTCACTGCTCTGTATACTCAAAGATGTTCTGTGTGTCATTGTGCTGTCTGCCTCCCTTGTACTCCCTCCTCTCCTATACCTCTTGAAATCCCAGGTTTTCTTCAAGACTCAGCTCAAATGTTAGCTTATTCATGAAGCCCTTTCCTAATTCCCTGAGTTGCTCATGCTCTTGCTCCTAAAACTACCTTCTGTTTATTTTGTAAATAAAACATGTATATATGTACAGGTTGTCTCCCCTGTGAGAATGTAATCTCCTTGAGGAGAGGAACTATATCACTTTTGTCTCTGTATCCCCTTAAATTAATACATCACTTAATATATTACCTGGAACATAGTGCTTTAAAAAATGCTTCATTCATTGATCGACTGGCTAGTGAAGACAAGGAAGCAGTATGGCACACTGGACAAAGTATGCATTAGCACTAAAATCAGATAACCTGGATTTCACATCTGACACTACTTGTGTTATGTTGGGTAAGTCACTTAACTTCTCTGAGCCTCAGTTTCCTCATCTGTTGAAGGAAGGGGTTGGACTATGATTTCACTGGTATAAGAAACTCCCAGAGAATCATCCTTCCTCCTGTATATACATCTGGAACTCTTTTGCAACTCTTTCTTTTTTTAAAAACCCTTACCTTAGAATCAATACTATGTATTGGCTCCAAGGCAGAAGAGAGGTAAGGGCTAGTCAAAGGGGGTTAAGTGACTTGCCCGGGGTCACACAGCGGGGGAAGTGTTTGAGGCCACATTTGAACCTAGAACCTCCCATCTCGAGGCCTGGCTCTCAATTCACTGAGCTACCCAGATGCCACCCCTCCCTTTTGTAATCCTTGATCTTAGTTCAGCAGGTTCCAAAGTGTGGTGCAGGGACTCCAAAGGTCCATGAGACCATTTTATGGGGTTCACGAGGTCATATTAATTTTCATAATAATACTAAAGTTGTTTCAACTTCTAATACTATAAATATTTAGAGATTTCCAGAGGTTTTTAGAGCTAGCCTGAACAGACTCTTGAGAACTGATTGTTAAATTTTCAGTGTGAGCACTTATACCTCAGAAATAGACAAATGCAAACAATCAGAGCATGGTTACTTTTTCCTTTTTCTCCCTTGATTATCTTAAGTTTTAAAGTTAAAAGTGTGTCTTGCATACATTTTTTCTGAAGAGTCATTTCTTAAGTAGTAGTTACATGCATATAATCCACATAAACAAAAGTCCTTGAAAAGCATCCTCAGTCATTTTTAAGAGTGTAAAAGAGGTCCTGCAACTAAAATATTTGAGAATTGCTGTTTTAAAGTCTTGACTGAAGCATGGAGGGGTTGTGCCTTTCCCTGAATCAAATAGGCAGTAATGTGTCTCATCTAGAACTTTATCTGAGTCTTCCAGATTCTAAGGCCAACTCATTCTCCATTATGCATACTGCTTTTCTACTGCCTTAATAACTATAAAGGTGCTCAGTAAATACTTATTGGTTGATTTAACTTTGTTTCTTTAGGTCCAAGATGCCACCTATGATTTCATTGGCATAAGGAACTCCTAGGGCTGAAACAGCCATCTCTAACGAGATGTGCAACTGGAATTTAGACTTTGAGGATTGCCTGGAACAATCAATCAGAGGTTAAATGATTTGTACATGTCAACCTCTCCATTTTCCAAATATATAGCTGTGTGACTCTGGACTTTCTTACTTCAACCAAAACCACATATCACCACAAACTGAATGCAGAATGGATGTGAATTCAGCAATTTTCTATTAAGCTAGACTTTTTCCTAAAATTTGCTGAAATATGTAAAACAATACTACTCTTCTCACTTTTTTGTTTTGGAAAATATAGTTTTTTTCATAAAAATGTGTTATATGAACATTAGAGTTTTGTTGTTATTTTAAAACAAATTAATAAAGGATTACTTTAAAATTTGATCTATTTTCATTTCTAATATGGCAAATATCAGAAGATATAACACACATAAACAAAAATTCTTTGAGGTTATCAATAATTTTTAAGATTTGAGACATTCAGAACCATTGCCCCCAGCTCAAAAAATATTACCAGGTGACCCCCTTCATTGGACCAACTCTGCCAGACTTAACTAGGTTATGAGGTGATAGTCACTAAGACTCATATTAGAGCTTGTCCAGCTTGATAGAACTAATAGGTCCTGTACCCCACTGGCAGAATCTTGAATTCAAGGTTGATTTAATACACCAGTAAAGCATCAGAGAACTTTTGTGGACTAGTTTTTCATCCTTTCTATTGTCAAGCACTTTAACTACAACTCCAGGAATATATAGCCCTTTTGAACAAAATAAGCTGAAGTATAAAAACATCAGTCATTCAGTTTAGAGACTTAAATTATTGCAAAAAGCAGGGTATGTGCAATCTCACTGGCAGTCCAACGTGGCTGGCATGATTTCAAGACAGAGGATGGTCCAACTAGAGCATAAGCTACAGTTAGTGATGTTTTTATTGGAGTGGATTCAGATTATTTTTCCTCATTTCCCCTTGGCAGCAATATGAAGCTTATCTGTTCCTGATAATTCAATGTTACTTGCTTTGGCATCACCCTTGGAAACAAAGCTATCATATTTATCCTGTTATCTCTCATGTAGATATTATCTATCTTTAAAAGTTTAGTGAAATCACAAGTCAAAGAGAGTTTTAGTTTTTTCCATATGAATTCCAGCTAAAAAGTTGCTTCTTCTATTTCAGAATTAAACTTAGAACCTGTTGTGTGCAGAGCACTTGATCAGAAATGAAGGTGCCACAAGCACCTTGAATGCAAATGTAGGCATATGCATTCTTAGACTTGCCTAGTAAGCATTCTTCATATCCCTCTCTGGTCATTTAACCTCCATACTGCTTTTTTTGGGGGGGAGGGGTAGTATACAGTAACCTTCATGCATTAAAAAAACCCACTTATCTTTTGTATTATCAGTTCTAAGTTAGAAGGATGGTAAATGCTTGGCAATTAGGGTTAAGTGACTTGACCAGGGTCACACAGTTAGGAAGTATCCGAGGTCAAATTTGAACCCAGCAACTCCTATCTTCAGTCCTGGTGCTCTATACTCTGAGTCACCTAACTGCCTCTGTAATACATTTTTATAAGAACTTTTTTACATTTTTACATATTCCTTTTGGCACTTAGTTGTTATTGTTAACAGTCATGATCTAAACTCTCTCATACCTCTCCCAGAACCCAAAGCATTGGAAAGCAAATTTCTCAAGGTAATGGAAAAGAAAACTGATAGATGAAAATAATGCAGTAGGCAAACCATTCCTCAAACTATCAGAGGCAGAATAATGTAGTAGAAAGAGCAACTGATTTGAAATCTATATACACTGCCTCTAATACCAGGTCTAGAACTTAATAACTGTATGTCCTGGACATATCATCTAATTTGTCTCAGCTTTGGTAAGACTGGGATGGAAATATCTGCAAATTATTGCTATGGTTCCATATAGTAGTATAGAAATAAGAATTGTAAGTTAACTATAAGAAAATAAGCTTATTTCTACCCTTTCTATCTATGATGGCACCTTCTCATTAGACTATAGTCTTCTAGAAGTTAAAGAGCATTTCTAAGCCAAATAATATTTAGAACTCAAAGCTTCTAGGTCAGCATTGAGCACCCTGTGCAGCCTCAATAAATGCTTCCTGGATGATAATCTGTATGCCCTATAATCTTGCTGTCTTTTAAATTAGAATTATACTTAGCTGGCATCTCTCTCCACTTGGCAATGAAGATTATCTTTTCTGGCTATGATGGTTTGGTGGTTCAGGGATGGCTATTATACTGGCCCCCTTGTTATGGCAACTATTTGAATGAGCTAAACTTTTAAAGAAATGGTGAAGGGGAGCTAAGTGGCTCCAGTGGATAGCAAGCCAGGCCTTCAGATGGGCGGTTCTAGGTTCATATCTGACTTCAGACACTTAATAACTGTATGATTTCTGGGCAAGTCACTTAACCCCAATTGCCTAACCCTTATTACTCTTCCACCTTGGAACTGGTACTTAAAATCAATTCTATCACTGAAGGTAAAGGTGTTTTAAAGCAAGTAATGATGATTAAGATCATTATCACTGGCCTTCTTCCATTTTGCTCTCTGCTTTTTTTTATCCAAGGCCAGCTTGCTTGAATTGGTCAGATTGATATTCAGAGTTGGCTCATCTTTATCCTCTTTTCTAACTGAATGCTGTATTTGACCTTTTCTATAACAAAGTGAAGGTCTTGTTGCCTACAGTTGATTCTGATGTGATTTCCACATCAGGAATCAGTCATTTCCAATCTCTTATGATTTATTTTCATTTTTATCTTATTGTTTGGTCCTTGCCATGAACAGCACCTTCTGAATCATTTTGGATAAAAAATGTTCATGACATTTAGATGGAAGAATTCTGAGTAATCTAGTAAGTAGCCTTTTATTTCTTTAGTTTCTTAAGCCTAAACCACATTTTTCAACATCCTTTCTACTATCCCTATCTTTGCACAAACATAATCCAATGAAATTAATATAGTCTTCACTGCATCTCTCTACCTTTTTGTCATTTGCAGTGGATATTGAGACATAAGGTGCAATTATCTTCATAATGGAATTTTTGCATACACTCACCACAAGATAACCAAATGTTTCAAGTGTCTTCTTGCCTTTGTAGGTACAGTACTGGGAAGCAACTAGACCCATCATTCCCTCAGAGTTGTTTTAATTTGAATTTCTCTAATCAAGAGTGATTTAGGACATTTTAGAATGATTATTGATAGCTTTTATTTCTTCATCTCAAAACTACTTGTTCTTATCCTTTGACTGTTTGTCAATTGGGAAATGGGTTGTATTCTTATTAAGCTGACTTAGTTCTCCATCTGGTTTGTTTTTGAAAAGCCTTTTGAGCTCATAAATTGGTAATACCCATGATATCATGGTTCTTTGTGATTACTGCTTCTATTTCTAGATGTTCATTCACCATCTCTATAGTTACCTGGTCTAGAGTTTTTTTCTGAGAATTGAATTTCAACTTACTGGTCTATATTTTGCAGATTACATTCACTTCCCTTTTCTTGAAATTTGAGACATTAGCTTCCCTTCTCCCATTCTTGATCCTTGTCCAATTTCTAAAATTATTACAATAGCTTTGCAATCATATCTGTCAGGTGGTTAATTACCCTTTAATTTTGGCCATCTGAACCTGTGACTTGAAACTAAGTGTATCTATGTGCATTCTTATTGTCTTCCTACTTATCTTAGGTTTAAAATCCTTATTAGCCATTTTTGTCCCATCCTTTTCAGACAAAATGTCAGTTTCTTTGGCAGATGAAATAGAATCACAATAATAGTTACATAAATACCTCTTGCTATCTCTTCATCTTTGGTTATCATTATTCCACCCACCCCCAAGAAGTGATCCTAACCATTCTTTTGCCTTCTTCCTCCACCCATGTACTTGAGACAAATCAACTCTAAATATTCTTAGAATTTTTCTCACTCAGATTATTTTTTGTTTTAGCATTCCTTATAGTAATCTAGCATGGCTATGTAATGTTATTATATTACTCTTCTATGAATACTTTTTCTATTAATACCTGCTCTTGATCTTCTATGTATTCATTTCTATAATATATATACATATTATGTATGTACACATATGTTTTGATCAAATTCCTTATGTACCCACATCTCTTTAGAGAGCTTTTTTGTCTTCTTCATGAAGACAATTTTTCTTAGCATATTCAGAATTCCATTTTCTAAAGATTCTCAATCCTCCTGAACTATCTTTCCCTGTAGAACTTTCATCCATTGGCATCCTTCCTTTCTTTTATCTGATCCTTATGAAATCTGTATTACCTAAATCTAGGGTACTTGCCAGATTTCCTGGACTCTAATCTTTTGCAAATAATAAAGGAGAGTTGTCACTTCCCCACCAAATTATCATCATTTCTACCCCCATAACTGTTATTCCTACTTGACGACAAACAGATCCAAAATAGAATTTTCCCTTATTAGTTCCTCCCCTTTTTGAAGGATGAAGTTGTCATTACCCAACTCAGAAATATGCCTATTGCTTTGTTGTTCCCTATGCTATACTTCCTTACCTCATGATCCTTATGTTCTCTCCAGTTTCTGTCCATTCTTATCTTCTTCATGAAACCTTCTCTTGATTTACCCATTTGTCAATATTCTGTCACTTCTTAAAGTAGTTAATATTTATCTCTTTTGTTCTCCATAGAATACTAGTAGGATATAAGGTATTTTAGAAAAGGAGCTGTTTCATTTTGTTTCTGTATCCCTAACTCCTAGTAGAGTGACTTAAATAACAAATGTTTTACAAATGTTGGATGGATTAAATTGAATCATCAGAGGACTGGTCACCAGATGATGAATTCGATCACTAAAATAACTGTGTATTAAGGCATAGAGAGGGTTACAAGTTGTTTCAAAGGAGTTAGTCCCCACACCAAAGAAACCACAAATCCTCTAATTATTAAAGCAAATTAATTTCCTTCATTTTACTTCTGTCTACAAAGCTGTATCCATTAAGAAATGCTGTCATACCTGAGATATTACTTAGGGAAATCATAAAAAAAAAGCCAAGGAATAAATTGAAACACACCTTAACTGAAAAATTATGAAGTTCAAGGTAGAACAAGAAAATAGATATTCAGTTTGCATGAGGATATTTAATAATGAAAGACTGAGTGAAGAATGTAATGTTGTGAAAGGAACTTTATTTTCAAACTCGTCTTTCTTTTAAAGTGGCTAGATATGTAACTTTTTATGCTAACAAAGCTCACTGGCAGTATCTAAAACCACTTTAAGAATGAGATTTATGAGAACAGGGAACCCTAACTTATCTCTTTTTGTTAGCCCTGGACTCTGGGAGAGAAGCTCCAACCTGGGGAAAACATTAACAGAAAGCAGGACCATTATAAGAAGCTACTTGTCCTAAAAGACAAGGAGAGATTAATGTTTCTTTATGAACTTTTCAGTGCTTCTAAATGGAAGCTCTTTTGCCTGGAGGGTGAAGAGATTGTGATGGAAAGAGAAAGAAAAAGTATTCCAGCTAGATAAAGCAGAAAACTAGATGGAGGATGCCTCTTAACTTGAAAGTAACTGATATCAAGTGAATATAGAACCAGGAGTGGTGAAACACTTAAAAATCAGTTGCAGTTCATAGATATTAGAGCTAGGAGGAACCTTAGTCTAATTGTATCCTTTAACAAGGAAGAGACTGAGAGCTCTAGAGACTGAGCACCTTGTATGCGATTGCATACTTAAGTAGTACCAGAACTGGGATCCAAAGCCATGACTACTGTATCAGTGTTCTTTCCACTATTCCACAGCTGTCCTAGAGCATAGAGAGCTAATAGAGGAGGGCCAGAATTCAGCTGGGAAAATTAGGAAAGAGTTCCAGAGCACATGGATAATTCTACATGTCATTAATCTGTCTTCCCTCAGCTGTGCATATGTCAATGATATATAATCTCATAAAACTATTTTATGAACAAATGGCTGTTTTATTTCTGTTCTGCTTTTGATTTTGAAAACCACAATCCTGTTTTGATTCAACACAATTTTTATTAAAAGAATTTTTGTAAATATTTCATTAAATATTTGTAGTTAAGAAGTAACCCTGGTGAAAAACTGTATGTCAACCCAGGACCAGTCTAGATAAATTCTAAGATCCTCACTCCCAAAAGTTTGGCTGCCATATTGTGTTTTATTTTGTTCCCCATTCCCATTATGATCATGAAGTTCCATCTACCAGGCATAAAGAGGTTTTAGTCTGCATGGGTCAAAGAAATGCCTAGGCCTTGAACCACTGAAGCTTTGATGTTATTGGTTCAGATTTCTACCTCTCTTATTATTCAAAAGAATGACCATTCAGTATACTCTACAGTACTACGTCAGGTGCAAAAGGACGCACTTTTTTTCTTCTTTATTGGATTGCAAATGAAGAAGAATAGAAATCATCCCCAATTATTATCTTAGGATTTCCAGGAGTGTAAAGCCTCTATCGGTGCCCTGTCTAAGAATTGTATGTTAAATGGGGCCTCAGAAATAATTTGGGAACATATAAAAATCTAAATAAATGAGGCAAGGGTGAAGAACTTCTAGACAGGAACTAGGCATTCCTGAATACATTAGTACTAACATATCGCCAAGTATAGTTATTACTCTGGCATATACACATCACATTTTAGATGCAAATTATTTGTATTATATAAAATGTACATGCATATGTGTGTGTATATTTCTTTTTGTATCCTTCAATATTTCTAGGATCCATGATTTTTTTTCAGGTTTTGTGAACATTCCCTCCACTGATGCAAATCATCTCCTAAAGTGCAAAGGGATTTAGATTGGTATGTCTTACCATAGCCAAAAATCCTTCTGCATCATTCTGCAGTCATGCTGACGATGAAGGCAATGGGAGAATGTACATCCAGAAGCCATACCATCAGAAGATAGAATGAAAGAAATAAGCACTTTGTGCTAAGCACTGTCCTAAGTGCTTTTTACATATATTATCTCATTTGAGTTTCACAACAGTCCTAGAAGGTAGGTGCTATTATTATCCCCATTTTACAGTTGAGGAAACTGAGGCAGACATAGATCAAGTAACTTTCCCAGGATCACACACCTAGTAAATGTGTGAGACCAGGCTTTAACTCAGGTCTTCATACCTCCAGGTCTAGTTGCTTTATCACTGTTTCACCTACATGAAGATAGAATACATAAGAAAAAAAAAGTAGTAGCTTCATTTTATTAATAATGTTATTTTCCCCAATTACATTAAAAAACAATTTTTAACATTCAGTTTTTTTAATAGAAGCTTCTTAAAGTTGAGAGAGAGATGACTGGAAATTGGCTCTTTGGCTGTTTTGCTAGAAGATGTACTAATCAGAGAGAGAGGAGTTACTTTGCTAACAGATAATTGTCTAAAGAAAACTCTTGCCCCTTGTAATCATATATAACTTGAGAGAGCAGACCTTTTAAAGCGTACCTGTGTTCCCTTTTATTGACTTCTTCAGTTTTTGAAAGGAAAACAGGAAGGGAACAAGCTTCAGAGCTATTTTGCTGAGGACTCTGTTAATCAGAGGAGAAGCATTATTTGGGGGAGTTAGTTGAAGAAAGTAAAATATTTCTCTGTGGAAAACTGGATAGAGTGGTCTGCTGTACTGCTCTTCACTTCTCAGCTAATCATACATCTAAAACTGTATGCCCTAGGCTTAAGGCTGGTGTTTTATTGAGTGTAATGCCAATCTGTTTCTGCGAAACACTTTCTCAGTGCTCTGCCAAAGGTAACCATGTGATAAAAGAGCTTGGCGTTTCTTTAGAAGCAGGATAACCAGATTTGTCTGCCAAATGGCTTTTTCAGCAAGAGAGCTGTGAGGACCTAAAGAAGAGCAAATGGTAGAGAAGTGATTTTGTACAGACAATTCCATAAAGAAATTCAGAACATAAAAGCCTACATTCCATTTTCAGGTACATGATACAATCCAAGTACATGGGTTTCTCTATTACTATATCTCTGCTCAGTTCCTCTAAGTATGTACCCAATTGTCTTCTTAGATATTACTTAGAAAATAGAAGACTGCAATCTTGATTTCTGGGTGGACCTTGAAGACTTGATTATTGATGCTTGTTCTTTTTTTTTTTTTTTAAACTCTTACCTCCCACCTTAGAATTAATACTTTGTATTGGTTCCAAAACAGAAGAATGGTAAGGGCTAGACAATGGGGGTTAAGGGACTTGTCCATTGTCACACAGCTAGGAAGTGCCTGAGGCCAGATTTGTACCTAGGACCTCCCATTTCTAGGCCTGGCTCTCAATCCACTGAGCTACCTAGCTGTCCCCCTTTTGCTTTCTTTTGAGTAAATATTATGTCATAATTATTTTGTTTGATTTATTTTTTAAATGCTTTACATTACATTAATGGTATCATCATGGTGCATTATATAAATGGAAAGACATCTGAGTGGTCAGGTAATAAAATGGCAAATAGTAGGAATGTAGTCCCTACTCTTCCATCCCCTCACCCTGACGTAGGTTATTCTTAAGATATTGGAAGTGAGTTGTAGCAGTATGGTTGCACCAGATGCACCCCAGTCTAGGAAAGGCTCCCCACTCTTCTACTCCCCACAAAACTGCAGGTGTGAGTACAGGTTGAAATAAATAAGTCATCCTAGAGAGGGAAAGTGGGGTACAGGCCATACCTAGGCTATAAGTAAAAAAGTATCTTTATCAAACCAAAGGTTAAAAATAAAAAGTAAAATGAATTTGGTGTCAGATCTGGGTTCAACTATTGGTTCTGCTACTGATAAACTATATGACCCTGTACAAATTTTTTAATTTGAGTGGGTCTCTCTTTCCTCATATGTAAAATGAAGAAATTGGACTATATTAACATCCAGGAATTTCCCAGTGGCCTGTGGATATATTTCAGGGAATCCATAAACTTGGAAAGGAAAACCCTAATCTTTATTTAAATTTAATTGATTTCCTTTGTAATCTTATACGCTTTATTTTATCCTAAGGTATCCTTTATTTTACTTTGAGGAGTCCATAGGTTTCAACAATCTCCATGACATGCCCAAACATTAAGAATCTCTGGACTCTATGATCCCATTTTCTTCCATTTTCCTTAGTTTCCCTATGACTCCAACTGTTCAACCTTTTAAAGACCTCAAAGACCACAGTATCTTAAAAGAATATTATTTAACTTTTTTTTTTGGTGACAGAGGAACCAATTAAGTCCACAAGCATCTATTAAATAACTCTTGTATACCAGGTACTGTCCTAAGTGCTCAGGAAAAAATTTTAAAAAAGGAAGTGGAGGCAGGGAGGGGGAAGCAATAGCCTAGAAGAGATTTCACATGACAGACATAATTGTGGACAATCCAACTGGCTGAGGGAGAGTTGCAAATGAATTGCAATGTTGATAACCAAATACTTTTCTTTCCCTTTTTTAAAACTCTTACCTTTTGTCTTAGTATCCATTCTAAGACAGAATAGCAGCAAGACTAGGCAATCAGGATTAAGTGACTTGCCCAGGGGTACACAGCTAGGAAATGTTTGAGGCCATATTTGAACCTCTGGACTGCAGGCTCAGTGCCCTATCCACTATGTTACCTAGCTGCCCTGATGACTGAATACTTTTCTAGGGAACTGTTAGACAACTGAAAAAAGTTACAATATGACCTTAGAATAGAATGATAATAATAATAGTAACAATTATAATAAGAAACAGGCAATACAAAAGAGTTTATTTTATTCTGCCCAAATAGAATATGACATTATTATTCACTCTGCTTCTATAAAAACCATGAGTTGAAAAGCAGACTTTTGTTATTTAAGTACATAAGCAAGAACAATATACCTTTCCTGGGGGGGGGGGGGGGGAAGAAAAGAAGCCAAAGTAGATCATTTTAGCATGACATAGAAAATTAGCCTTGGAACCAGAAAAAAACTACTCTTTTTCTCTGACCCATACTCGCTGTGTGATACTGGGCAAGTCATTCAACTTCTCAATGTCCTGGAAAGTCTAGAATATTCTAAATTTCAGGGAAGATGCCAATATTTTCTCATAAGAGTATCCTCCCCAAAGAGTTCTCTTTCCTAGTGAGATCACAGATCTGGTCATCTCTAGCTCTCTCCTTAAAGTTTAATTCAGAACCTAAACATGTGTTCTGAGTGCTTGAATTATTTCTTAGTTTTTGCAGTGGGAAAATACCAGCAAATAATAATCTTTCCAAGAATTATACAGCATTCTGTGAAAAAATAGATGTGTTGTAACAAATAGGAATCCTGGGTTATATCCAGCTCAATATGAATAGCACATTTCTACTCATTTACCAAAATGTATATGAATACTAAAATGAAATTCCATTTTGGGATCTGTTCATGTGAAAAATCTAGGAAGTAGATTTTTTTTATCCTTTTAAAAAACTTACAAAAATCATAATTAAAGAAAATATGACTATGTTAGTCAATATATCTATGATTTCATTGATATGGGAATCCTCTTCACTAACTCAGCCCCTCTATAATTTCTAATTTAGTAAATAAATGTTAGTTGTCTGGGGCTTAGAGCATTCAAATGCTCACATAACTTGCATTGTTATCTATTTTAGCATAACTATTTTAAGAATTTTATACCTTTGTAAAATCATATCTTCTAATGAAGAAATGCTTGCAATAGACCACTAGTGAATGTGTTTTCTAGAAGTATCACATTAGATACTTGAAGGTTTATGCATAAATGTACTATATGCCAACAATCCTAAAAACTAATCTTTTTTATTAGATAGAAAGTAGTTCCATGGTGTAGGTAATGAATTAGAAACTCAGTGTGCTAGTGTAACCCATTTCAGAAACAGTTATACTATATATTTTTTTCTTTTCTGGAAGCAATGTGATTAAATGTATTCCAACTAAAATATTATTTTTGTCAACTTATTTTGTATTTCACAATTAAATTTAGTGTCTTAATAATACAAGAATACATTCAGAAACAAATAACTAATTCCTTTTTTAAAATCCTTACCTTCTGTCTTGGAAACCATAATGTGTATTAGTTCCAAGGCAGAAGAGTAGAATAGGCTAGGCTGTGGGTAGTTAAGTGACTTGTCCAGGATCATACAGCTAAGACTTTTTTTAAAACTCTGACCTTCTATCTTAGTATTGGTTCCAAGGCAGAAGAATGGTAAGGCAATGGGAGTTTAAGTGACTTTCTTAGGGTCACACAGCTAGGAATTGTCTGAGGCCAGATTTGAACCCAGGACCTATGAGCCTGGCTCTCAATCTACTGAGCTCTCAATCTACTGGCTTCTTTTAATTCTTTAGCATTTAATTTTTTCACTTTTGATTAATTTAAATTTTTCTTAAATTTTTTTTCATTTTTTGTACTTTTTTTTTCAATTAACGAGAAGTCCCTTTCTCCTTCCCCCCCCGGTGGGGAAAAAATAAAATGGCATCAACAAAGATTATTTTGATTCTTTCCACATCAGAGACTTGACTCTCCACAAAGAGAATCTTTTTTTTCTGCTGGTTTGATTTTAATTTTGTATGTGGAGCAATCACTTTAGTTGTAGAGGAGAGTTCAGCTCTGTGATTTTTCCTTTTTCCTCATCTGGTGCCCTTGTGACCTGAGGGGGTATAATGAAATCAAAGAAAAAAAGGCAAAAGTAGAAACATAGTGATTATTTTTCTGGATGGTCCCCAGTTCAGATTGGGGATTTTGAAGTTAATCAGAGAAAGGGAACCAAGTCAAGAAAGAGTAAGCTACACTTGCCAAAAGAAACATCTGCTAAGTACTATGTGAATAAACAGCAGCCCCTGAGAAAGGTAGATTGAGATTTTGTACAGTATCTGAGAAATTCTTTGTGATGTAAATTTCAAAGAGACCAGAGATAAATACCAAAAGAGAAATAAATTTTTTCAAATCATATTTCTTGGTTATATAATCTAAAAATCAATTGACTTTCCCCCTTGTATGTGCCAACAGGACTGTTTCTCTTAATAGGCTGTGGAAATAGAGAACAGCAAATGAGGGAGTAGAATTACTTCTTTGGGTTTGGTTAATACAGTTAATTATCCTTTGCCTCACTGGTCAGATAAACAACTGTGTAATCAGCTGTATTAATTTCAGAATCTCATTTCCATTCTGCCTTCCAAATCCATTGCACATGTCTTTCCAGACTTTCTGAATATCAATTGGCTAAAAGTGGATTAAAAGGCCAGAAACAAAGATGAGGTTTATATTCATGAAATGACTGGACCATTGGACTACTACCAAGCGGTTCATAGCAACTAGCTTAATTATCAGTGTGGTTCTCTGTGATTTTGATGCCTACAATTATTTGAATCTTTTGAGCTATGTATACCTGCTGGGGAATTGGTTTTAGGAAGGAGAAGGTATGACCTTCATCTTCTATTCAGTATTTGATTAAAGGTTTTTCTAGGACACATTTACCCTTCCAAAGTGAATGGACATTGCTGGAAATTGGGCATGTGAGGCTGCTTCTTAAGTGTAATAAGTAAGCCACCAAAGAGAAGTTCACAAAAAATCTAAGAAGAGGGGGTAAATGGATTTGAAGGAGATTAAGGAAAAGATGAGAAAATAAGAAATATAAATGTACACAAGGTTTGCATACTCATTTGTTTGTTTATATTCCTAAAAGTATGTTCAAGATTCAAAGATGATCAGTATACCAAGGTTTAGTTTTATTAAAAATATGATAAGAACCATAATTCTCAAATGTGTTCTTTGTTCCTTGTTATCAACGTTGGAATTACAGAATCTTAGTTGTGGGAATCCCCAAGTTCTACCCTCTCATTTGACAGATAAAATCTGTGAAGGCTCAAAGATGTTAAATAATTTATTCATGGTCAAATCAATGCATGAATGAAAAATTACTTGTAATGCTTTTACTATGTTCTAAATGTAGTGCTAATCAATGAGTATACAAAAAGCAAAGACAGTCCTTGCTCTCAAAGGGTTTGCATTCTAAGGGAATAGGTGAGAAAGGGCAACTTCAATCTGGAAAGTCACAGTGATTATAAATGTGGTCATAAGGAATTAGGTTGACACATACTATCTAAAAACAGAGTTGATAAGATCATGGTTCATGGTTCAGGAATAAAGAGAATAAAAGTATGCCTGTCATGGTAAGGTAGTTGATGAGTAAGGTAGTAAATGGGGAAAAAAATAAGGACTGAAGCAAAACTCCTGAAGTGATCTTAGAGATCTTAGAGAGACAATTACCAATCAGGACACAAAGGTTGAATTAGTTCTCACGGCTGCCAAATCACACTGTTGGTTTAGATTGAGCCATGAAAATTACCAAATGTTTTTCAGCCAAACTGCTGTCCTGCCAAGACCTTACATTTGGACTTACTATTTAATTGTATATTAGTAGATTTGGCCCAATGTTCTATCGTGTTGCAATTTTTAAAAATATTTACATTCATTGATTTGTCATTCAAGGTAAAAATCCAAGAATGTATCATTGAGGAATCTTTTGGAAAGGTTTGACATGGAACCAGTAAAGACTTCCTTTTGGATCCATACATCCCAATAATCAGATCTCCATCTTTTTTTGCAAGAACAGCATGAAAGATTATTAAAATATTTCTTTCAATTTATGTAAAAACTATATAATTCTTCTTTACCCCTCTGTGGCATTTGAAAGTATCAATCCCAAATCTTGTTTCTTCTACCTCCACATATGTTTCACATCTGCCCTTTTTTCACCAGACACTAGCTACATTAATTCAAGTCTTCATCACTCTTTGCCTGGATAATTGCAATAACTGATAATTGGTCTGCTTGTTTTCTGTCTCTCCCACATTCCAGTCTATCCTCAATATTGTTGTCAAATATCCTCAAAAATTGCCAGGGTAATTTTTCCTAAACCCCAGTTCTGGCATGTTGCTTCACTTTTTAAGCTTCTATAACTCCCAATTTCTTCAAAGATAAAACACAAACTCCTCTATGGGATGTCAAAAGTTTTCCATTGTCTCACTTCTGAAACTTTTTATGCTTTCTTCTCTTTCCTAAATTCTTTGTTCTAGCCAAATTGGTTTATTTCCTTGTACATGACATTCCATCTCCTTTCTGTGCCCATGTTTATTTAGTCTGTCTCAATACGTGGAATAAATTGCTTTTACATATAGTACACCTAGTGTCCTGATAATTTGCTGCAAACAAAATAATCTATATTTCAGAGGTCTAACTTTGGAGGAATTAGGAAATTGGCAGACTTTCCCCATCCTTACCACACATTCAACTCTGCTTTGTAGAATATTAAATAATTTGAATAGATGGCTTATCTCAGCAAGATAAAAAAAATCAGCCTAAGAACTACTCTCCCTCAAATATTGTTTTTATGTTTGAATTTCAAGAAGTGACATGTAAAATAAATGTAAACTTAAGATAAGGAGGAAATTTAGCAATGTTGCTATACACATGAAGTCAGGAACTGCCAGAGATAATCCATAATTAAAGTCAGAGTTAGTTAGTGGATTGTAATTTCTATAAGGGCAGGGACTGACTGACTGACTGAATGAATATTTGAAGTATTTTTCAAGTGTTTACTATGTGCAAATGGGCCCTTTTCAGGGGTGCTCCTTCACCCTTGGTGTCCACCTGACACTCAACTCTCATCTGTGAATCCAAGAAGCACACACACCCTGTAAACCATCTCTGCAGATGGGCTAACCCAGGCTGAGGGAAAATGATGGGCCAAAAAGCCATAAGGGGAGTCTACCTCCAGTATGTGAAGACTGCCCACAGTAGAATATGTGAACGAAAAGAAATTGTTCCACCAACAATGAAGGAGGCTGAAGCAAGTCTGTGGAGACCTTAGAGCTTGGTCAGCTATTGAATACTCCTCAGTCGTCCTCTGAATCCTGGGCCATTGCTGGTCATCTTGACTTTTGTTTTGCCACAGGACTTTGATGACACTGGAAGAAAAAGTGAGGATGATGACTTTATACAACTCTGCCTTACTTAATTTTAAGCAGATCAAGACATCCCTCCATGATGTCATTGGTCCTCTCCAAAAACAAAAAGATAAATGTTATAAACTATATACAAAATGCTAGAAATGCCAATAGAAAAGTAAGACAGCTTCTGCTCTCAAAGAGGTCACATTCTAGTTGTAGAGACAATACATATGGAAGGTTTTTAGCAACAAGTCAGATAGAAAGTCCCATAGTTTTTAGGTTACAATAACAATACAGATATGTCAATGCTTCTTCTTTAATGTCATTTATACTGATAAAATCAAATCCATTTCTGAAGCTGAACCCTTTGACTGTGCCCAGGACTTCAATAGCAAGAACTTTCTTTTCTGGATCTTCAGTAGCTCTGGGTAGAGCATAGAGAAGAGCAGCTGCCAGGCCACTTTTCTATAGGGATTGCTTCCAAGGATAATATAGCACTGGACCTGAGGTCAAAATAGTCTTAGTGGTTGACTTGCCTGGATCATGCTGCTTCCTGTCTTTCCCCGGGGATATTTTCTTAATTCTTGTAAATTCGTTAAGTGTTGTTAAAGATTTTTTTAAGTCTTAGAAATTTATTAATTTTTATACTTGCCTGCCTTGTATGTGGCAATTGTTTGGCAGTCAGTAGGAGTAGCTAGCCCCTTCTCCATAGGAGTTGCTTTCCCAAATGATGACTGAGAGGGTTGTTCTGGAAGAACTGTGACTCTCAGGACCTTAATGCTTGCATGTTTGCAAGTGTCACTTGGTCAGCAGTTATTGCTGGTAGTAATGAAGAAGAAGGTTTACCCCTTCTCCATAATAATTTCTGACCTCAATGAAGTCTGCAAAATCTGAGCTAGAAGCAGATCTGGTGTTCTGGTCAATATCCCTGCTCCCAAGACTCTTAGTTTTAGGGTTCTAGGCTATATTAATGAAGATTTGAGCAGATATGATCAACAAGGTGATTTGATTATCCTGATACATAGTCCCTCTTATCCTTCCTTCAGCATGCCTTGTTGCTGTGACTAGACCTTATTTAACATTTGTGTCTCCTCTAGAACCTATCATGGTACATCTTGGTAGATCTTTAAGTCAATGAGTCAACAAACATTTCTTTGTTAAGCACTTACAGGCACTGTGGTAAATGCTGGAAATATAAATGTAAACAAAAAGTTGAATTCTTTCCCTTTTTTAAAATGTTTTTTAAAACCCTTACCTTCAGTCTTGGAATCAATACTGTGTATTGGTTCCAAGAAAGAAGAATGGTAAAGGCTAGGCAATGAGGATTAAGTGACTTGCCCAGAGTCACACAGTTAGGAACTGCCGGAGGCCAGATTTAAACCCAGGACCTCCCATCTCTGGGCCTGACTCTCAATCCACTAAGCCATCTAGATGCCCCCCCAAAAAAGATGTATTCTTAATGAGTTATTGTGACTTTGATTCAAAATTGACTTACACAATGTAAAAACTATATAGTATTTTGTTTTATATTGAATGGTTTTAGGTTGTATTTTAAATTCTAAAGTGTTCTTTCCTGGAATGCAAGGTATTGAACTGGGAATATGTGAAGCAATAGTTCTGACACAAGCAAAAACTTATTGTGTTGTTCTGTTTGATGTACAACATTGGACTTTATCATTATTTTCCACATTGCTGTCAAAAAGTAATTCTATGCATTATATAAAATCATGTAGAGTACTTCCTCAGAGATATGTGATGGAGTTCCTCTACCTTTCAGAACAAGATCAGTTTTCTTGTTCTTTGACTGTTTTCTATTGGCTAGGAGCAGTCCTTAGCTGCTGATCTAGAATTCTGTGGTTATAATAGAAAAGCAATTCCTCACCTTCAGGCCTCTCCTTTTCGCCAGTCTTGAGCTAAGATAACTGAGATCTGAGCTCTGCAAGGTAGGTGGAGTGATGCCCTTACTGCTCCCCCAAGTAGCTTCTCACTTGGCCTCCTAGCAAGCCTTTGTCAGGGATGAGGTTGCCTCCTGTTTGCTCAGAAGCCTTTCCAAGGTTCCCTTTCATACAAAGCCTTGTAAAATATCAGAAGGCAGTTGGCATCTTTTCTCCTTTCTAGGTACCAACTAATGGAGAAGTTGCAATGACAACAGAATCAGCAGAGTGAGAGTCACCCGCAGAGAGAGAAACTACCAAAAAAAAAGGATCCTACTTGGAAAAGATTGGCCTCTATTCAGAGGAGATAAATTGCAAAATACATAATAAACAGCTTTCCCAAGGATGCTATTTGAAAATGTACCAATAAAGTATAGATATAATTAATCAATCAGCAAATATTTATGAAGTACTTAATCTTTTTAAAGATTCTGTGCTAGATACTGAGGGTAGAAGTAAAGAAACAATCACTACTTACCTGGAGTTTACATTTCAGTGGAGGAAAAAAGAAGTACTATTCTCTCTACCGACATCATTCTTTGGTTCTTCATTGCTTCTCATTTCCTCTTCTGTCTGTGAAAATAAAGCTTCCTTCTCCACATCTGATTCATGATACTCTGGGTATCCTCTTCCCTTTCTCTGCCTTACCTCTCTGTGCTAGGGAGGACCTCATAGAATAGAACCAATAAGAAATAAAATTGTGATGCAGGAGACTGAGATTGGTGTGGAATTGAAGTGGTATAGTTTTCCTGTTGAGGAGACAAGCAGCCCCAGAACAATGAACTCAGGGCAAATCATGAAGGCAGGAAAAATCCATGGATTGTCAAAAACTCCTATGGTTTCAGCATAGTGGTGCCTCAATAGTCACTGAGTCATATAGGCATAATAATTAGATAAAGCATTTAATCAATCAATGATATTTATTTATATTCATAGCTCCCCAAGAACCCCAAAATGACTTTGGGTGTCTTCTCCATTTTCTGCTTTTAGAGTCTTATATAATAATCTAAAATTCCCACTTAATGTATATTTGAACTGAATTTGAAAAGTAATTGGGAAAATACCAATTAGGATGCTATTGCAATAGTTAATATATGGCAGACTAGAGCCAATATGGTGATAAGAAGGAAAAGGAAGTTAGTTATACAAAAGCTACTACAAAGAGAATCACTAAGAGTTAATGAATAGGGGCAGCAAAGTGACTTCATGGATAAAGAGTCAAGCCTGGATATGGGAAGTCTTGGGTTCATATTTGGCATCAGATACTTCCCAACTGTGTAATTCTGGGCAAATCACCAAACCTCAATTGCCTCGCCCTTCCCTCTCTTCTGTCTTGGAACTGATTCTTATTATCAATTCTAAGACAGAAGGTAATGGTTTAAAAAAAAGAATTAATGAATAATTTGATATGGGACTAGTACAAACATGTGCATAATTTATTCATAATAACACAAAATGAGAAACAATCTATGTATCCAACAAAAAGAGAATGACAGAATAAGTTATGGTTTATTAATGTAAATCCTGCCAAAATATAGTTTCTTTTTCATCTGAGTTATGATCGGGATCCATTCTGAATGATCAATTATTTGACATCAGCAGTCCATTTATGAATTCTTATTAAACAACTTCATCATTTTTGTCAACCTGATCAGTATTCCAATTAACTTACTTTTATGGGCTGCAAGTGACTGTTACATATTGTTTATGAAACAGGCTCCAATCTGTGGCTATTTTGTCTTCCCTTTCAACCACATGAGTTGTGGCTTCCCACCATTCTTCTATAGTAAATATTATAACTTATTTTTCTCTTAACTTTTCTAAGCTAAAGTCAGCACTACACAGTGAACCTTGATTAATGATCTTTCTCAGCTAAGAACTGTACGAGTTTTAGGCTTCCACATTATTTTTTTCCAAGATTCATAAATTGATAGGTTCATATGGCTGTTCTCCAACTATTACCAGGGACAGAGTAAGTGCTGGCATTGCTTTTGGTGGTATTATCTGCAAGCACAAGGAATGTTAACATCCCTATAGTCCCTATAGACCTCATGGTCCTTGGAATTTTTAATAATGTAAGACTTAAATGCTCTAGCCATCTAAACATTCTGGAAAGCAATTTTGAATCATATTAAAAAGTTAACTAAAATATCTATGTCTTTTGATCTAGAAATCATTTTATAAGAAAGAACAAAATCAGAAAAACTCCATAAATATCTAAATAGTTGGAGAAAACTTGAACAATGTAAATGCTCCTTCATTGGACAATAAATGATTAAACAAATGCTACAATAGAATACTTACACTAAAAGAAATCATAAATGTGAGGAATATTGAGAAGTATGGGGAGACATTTATGAATATATTCATAGTTCAGTAGTCAGAATCATGAAAATAATACATAAAATGACATCAATAATGCAAATACCTTCTGGGTCATGTGACCCACAAAGTAAAGATCTAGACATTATCACTGATCCTCACAACTTTTCAGAACTCTCCAAAAGAAAAAGTATTCACAAGAGGTAGAGCAACTGTAGGTGTTTCAGTAGTTTGACACTGAGAAGACAATATGCTAACAACCCAATGAAGTAACTAATCCTTACTTACTCAGCACCTCTTTCCCCACCTTTAGTAGAGTGTGGACCACCTTTAAGATTATCTCAGCACTTCCCTGGATCCTACTGCTGCAGTCTCTGCCAATTAATCCTACTCCACCATTCTGTGGCAATATGTAACAGAACTCATCTACCTTCTACCACTCTGAAGGAGGCAAAGTAATAGGAAAGCAAGGAGCTTACATTGCCTGGAGTTGAAGCATATGGCAGTTTGCTGTGCCATAGCACTAGTCAGTAACCTAAGAATAGAAAAAGCTAGATGAAGGTATTAACATACAGAATACTCCTCTGGGCTTGAAGAGAAAGAAGACTGCTATCCAGTTGATACCAATTCTGTATTGCTAAGCAATAGTGGATTCCACAGCCTGAGATTTGAGGATTATCCCTTAAAGGACTCACCATCAAAGTGGACTCACCATCAAAAAATCAGAAAATTAGTAATAGGAGATGAGAAGAAAAGACTAAAATTACCAAAACACTCAGGAGGAAGAAAATTCAGTTAAAATTTTTTTAAATTAAACTGGTAAACTAATAGGGATATTAATAATAACAGAATAGAAGATGACTTCCTGATCATCTAAACAGACCCAAACACCTCTGAATAAACACTGGCAAAAGAAAATGAATCAACAAATAAGGATCTTGTATATTTTAAAGTAATGTAACCACAACAGGGTGTTCCCAAATGGTTTAAAAAGAAATAAGAATTATGAAAGTAGTTTTTAAGACCTCATTGCAGAAATAATTGACAGAATAGAAAAACTGAAATCAACAATGGCTAAATTGTAGGAAAGAAAGCAAATAACTGAGAATGCAAATATACAAAACTGAAGAACAATATGAAAGAAGAGAAGCTAAAAGAATAACTTTTTTAAAACCATCTTTATAAGCAAAGCATTGATTTCAAAGACAGTATGGCTAGAGACAACTTGAAGATTATAAGTCTTTCATAAGAATAGAATAAAGTTAAAACTGACCAGAAATTCTGAACATGAAAAACAAAGTGATAATTGAAAAAAAATAAACATCACTTCCAAGGAAAAAACAAAAACACATATTGCAAACAAGATACATGATAGCTAAATTTTTAAATTCCAAATAACAAATTCTATGAGTGACCAAGGGAACTTTTCAAATATAAAAGAAAAAAAGTGTAATTATATCAATCTATTATATACTCACTAGAAACTAAAGAAAAGAATAGAATGCTATGTCCCAAAGAACAAAGGTATGCTGAAACAGTGAAAAAGATTCAACACCCTCCCTACTCAGGAATCATTGTTTTGGAGGGTTTTTGGTGGGGATCGTGTATTAAACTGAAAAATAGAAAGAACATAGAAGGAGAGAAGGATGAAAGAAGATGGGGGGAAATTTGTGATATTCTTTAAGGGAGTAAATAGTAAATTCAAAATGGAAAATAAATTCTGTTATCTCAGAAAAAAAGCACTTACAGGAGAATGTGGGGAAAAAAGAATTTAAATGGGGAAAAACACGAAAATATTGATTGAGTCAAGGAGTGAAGTTAGGGGAGTCCCACTGGAGAACATTCCCAGAGAAGAGACAGATATCCTATACTGGGAAAGAACCTTAAGTTGAATATAATTTATATGGATTTGGTGCCCAGAGAGATTACACTGTGTGCCTACATGGATAGCATCATGCCTTAGTAGAAAGGGAATCAAAAATTCCCACAACCTAGAAAGGGAAGCCATGAACCTAGAGAGGAAAATTCATAAGAAAAGGATGTGGAGATCAGAGGATAGTAGGGGATAGTGATAAAGAATTCAGGAACATGAGGCAGCAAAGTGACTCAGTAATTTGAGAATCCAGCTTAGAGATGGGAGATCCTACATTCAAATATCACTTCACACACTTCCTAGCTGTGTGATCCTGGGTAGGTCACCCCCATTGCCTAGCCCTTACAGTTCTGCTGCCTTGGAACCAATACTTAGTATTGATTCTAAGACAGAAAGTAAGGATTTTTTTTAAATCAGGAACAAAGGGACACAGTATTATCAGGGATATAGAAAAAAGAATTTCTCCCATAGGACAATGCCATTATCCTCTCTACCTCTTCCAGGAATATCCCTAAGAAAAAGGCAAAACAGAAAAAAGAGGTAAGGGAGAAACTATTAAAAAGTAATATTATAGAAATTATTTAAAAGACGGAACTCAAAGTAGGTACCTTAGAGACATTACTTCATGGGCAGTAAGAAAGCTCAGTAGATAGAGAGCCAGGCCTGGAATGAGAGGTCCTGGGTTCAAATGTGACCCCAGATACTTCAAGGCATGTGATTCCCCAGCATATCACTCCAATGGCATAGCCCTCACTACTCATCTGCTTTGGAACCAATTTTTAGTATCTATTCTAAGACAGAAGGTAAGGGTTTAAAAAAAAAAACATTAGTTCTATAAGGAATACATAGATTAGACAGAAATAAATTAGCATAAGGACCATGAATCAAAGAATAAGTCTAGAATAGAAAGAAAAGGAAGAGAAATAATAAAAACAAATAGGGAAATAATTCTTTTTTTTTTTTTAAGAAAAAAAAGGTGCTGAAAAAAATGTTTAAATCCTAACGAAACAAAACAAGGTAAAGGGTAAAGGAGAAAAGGGAATTGATTGATTAATTAATTGAAAGGGAAAAGGAGGAGAAAACAGAACTGTAGATAAAATTAATAAAGATAAAAGAATAAGCTAAGCAAAACTAGGGAAAGGTTTAATATGAGTATGAGGAGGGAAAAGGAGAGGAGAACCTAGGAAAAGAGCATTACCTTAAAGTAGATTAGGTAAAAGTAACTAAAGAAAGAAAAACAAAGTACAAAAAACACTTGTCTTCCTGAATTCAAATGTGGCTTCAAAATACTGGGTAACCCTGGGTAAAATCACTTAACCCTGTTTGCCTCCGTTCTTTTAAATTTGCTGGAAAAGGAAATGGCAAACCACTTAAATATCTTTGCCAAGAAAATTCCAAATGAGATCATGAAGAGTTGGACACAACTGAAAAAATGACTGAAAAGAATCTCTGAAGAAGAAGGAAAAAAAACTTAATTGAAGAAAGAACTATCACAAACAAATTAGAGGAAAACACAAATATAACTCTCAAAACTTTAAACTTGAATGGATTAAATAATGTGATAAATTGAAAAAGAATTACAGAATAGATAAGAAAGTCAACCCCCAAAACTATTGCTTACAGAAAAACCCTAAAAACCAAAAAGATACACTTAAAAAAAATAAGGGGACGGGACAAAATTTACTTTGCCAGGTGAATATAAATAAAGTAAATTGTAGTTCTTCTGTCAGATGAAAAAAGAACAAAAATTCTCAAAATAAGATGAAAAAGGAAAGGTATTATGCTTAGCAAAATTATGATAAACTAATATTAATACTAAAGTTATATGCTCCAAATTTCTTCAAATTTAAGTTCAAAGGAAAAATGAACTAAATTAAAGTAAAATATAGACTAGGTTGGCAAGAGTGACAGTTCCTTTCTCAGTTTTGACAAATCTAATAGGAAAGAGAACTATAGATTAAAATAAATTGCTCTAGAAATTAAAACTATATGACATTTCATCTATTAAATGGAATTCCTAGAAAAAAAATATTTCTCAATACCACATGTTTTTACAAAAATTATTATGGCATTTAGATATTGAAAATAAATGTAAAAAGGCAGAGATATTATGTGTTCTTTAAAGATCCTAATGTAATAAAAATAATTATCAGTTCAGAGAACATAAGCAAATGGACATATTGAAATTAATAAATAATGAATGCGGAAAAGAGCAAATTATATAAGTAATGATAAATTATGTTTAAGAGAATGATAATGATAAAATAGTAGGCCAAGAGCTAAAGCAATCCTCATGAGAAAAATTATATCTCTACAAACATAAATTAACAAAATTGAAGAGCATTAGTGAGTTGAATACGTTTTTGTATTTAAAATTTAATAGAAAATAAAAATATATACAAAAGAGGAGCTATTAGAGTTAGGGAAGAAATAGGTAATTTGGAAATAAAAATAACAATAGAAAAGATAAAACTAAAACTAGTTCTCTGAAAAGAGTAGCAAAATTGATAAATCACTAGCCCATGCAAATATAAGGGAAGAAAATAAAATTATGAAAATAGTGAATGAAAATTTTGAAATTACGGACCACTGGTCAAGAAGAACTGAGTTAAAATCTGACCTTAGACACTTACTAGCTGTGCAACCTGGACAAGTCATTTAACCTTGTTTGCCAAAGTTTCCTCATCTATAAAGTGAGCTGAATAAGGAAATGGCAAACTAACACATTATCTTTGCCAAGATAACTCCAAATAGGGTCACCGAGTTGGACATAATGGAAATGACTAAACAACAAAAATTTTAAATGCAACAAAATCTGAAGAAACTTTAAAAATTATCAGAGCATTCTACATTTAATATATGCTAACAAAACTGAGAACATAAAAAAATAAGGTAGTACTTTCAAAAATATAAAATAATACCCAAACCACAAAAAGAATAAATAGAACAAACTGATCTTCGATCAATTAATAGGACTGTCAGTGAAGGAACTACAAAAGGGAGAAAAAACAAACTTCTGGTCCTGATAGGTTAATAGAATTTTATTAGACTCAAAAAGAATAGTTAGTACCAATACTATTAAAATTATTTTCAAAAATTAAGAAATAAAGCACTTGAAAAGCACACTGGTGGACTTCCAGGGGCTGAGCCAAGATGATGAAGTAAATCAGAGCAGCTCCTTGTCACCACAAGAATCCTCTCCAAACAAGATTAAAATATCACCACAAAACAAATATAGGAGTGAAAGAACCAACAAGGAGACAGAGTGAAACAACTTTCAAGACAAGAAAAACCCAAAGGGTAGGCAGTGAACATCTGGGGCACTAGGGTGAGAGGGCAGCAGAGGTAGCACAAGGTTGTAGCAAGGAAGGAAGAGCAAGCCACACATCTGCTGTTACAGGTTCAGAACCTAACTCAAGCCAACATTCATATCTTGAGATCCTGCTTGGGCAAATAGTGGTTCAAGCCAACCCACACCCCTTGAAATTTCAAACCTGTTGAGAAGTCCAGATTTCTAGTCCAGGGTAGTCTGGGCTGAAGTGGGCTGATCTGTGTGGGCCCAGAGCAAAGCCAGGAATCCCAATCTGAGTTTGGGATGAGAACACGGTTCACATTTTGGGATGGCTGATAGTACTGGGGTGGGGTGGGTGGCAGCAAATCCCAAAGCAAAGGGCAGAGCTCTAGGACAGGGCAATCAAGGGTGTGCCTGATTTGATCAAGTACACAGTAAGACCAAAAAGTTGAGCCTAAACCTGGGGCTAGCATTTGATCAGCCCCTGACCTGATCAAGTTAGAGTGAGATCAAAAGCTTATGCCCAAGCCTGAGGCAAGTCTTTAAGCTATCAGCATCTTCATTTGAATCAGCTGGGGGAGGGAGCTCTTATAGCTCTCAGCCTTCAAACCCATTACATCATCCTCCAAGAACTGAAACTGGTAAAAACCCAGAAAATAAGTTAAGAACAGCATCAAGGAAGGACTGACATTTAAGAGGGTACCCCAGCTCTCCAGAAAACAGAGCCTACCTATAATTAGATAGAAAAAAATGAGCAAACAACAAAAAAGCACCTTTATAAAGCCAAAGAATTTTTATGGAGACAAAGAGCAAGGTACAGACACAGAAGGAGACAGTAAAAGCAGAGGAAACAAAGCCAAAAGAAAAATATGGATTGGACACAAATTCTGGAAGAGCTAAAAAATTATTTCAAAAACCAATCAAGAAAGGCAGAGGAAAAGTGGGGAAGAGAAATGAAAGTGATGTAAGGAGAAATGAAAGTGATGCAAGAAGAAATGGGCCAATTAAAAAAGGAGAACAAAAAACTGACAAAGGAAAATCTGGTCTTAAAAATCAGAATTGACCATCTAGGAACTAATGATTTTATGAGAAATGAAGAAATAAAGCTCTCTCCCTCACTTCCTCAGTGAGACAACTATAATACTAGTACCTAAACCAAGACAGGATAAATTATAGAAGATGAACTATAAACCAATAACTATTGAATATTGATTCAAATGTTTCAAATAAACATTGTCAAATAGACTAGAGCAAATAACCCAATAAATCCTTCTTTATTACCAAGTTGGATTTATATCAGAGGTACAAAGACAGTTCAACATTAAGAAAATAATCAACATGTGATTAAATTAAAAGTAAAATAATCTAAAACCATATTTAAGCAAAGCCTGTGACAAAATATAGTACTTGTTAATATCAAAAGTCCTATAGAGTATAGGTATAGAAGGACCTTTTTTAATATTAAAAGTACCATTTTAAACCAAAAGCAAGTATTACATACAAAGGGGAACTATTAGAAATCTTCCCTATAATTTAGGGGATAAAGCAATTTTTTCTACTTTTTTTCACTTTTATTTGATATCATTCTAAAAATACTGGCAATAGAATTTGGACAAGAGAAAGAAATTAAAGACACAAAGATAGGCTAAGAGAAAGTAAAACTATATTTGTGGATAACATGGTTATTAAGAAAATCCTAGGGAATAAACCAAAATACTAATCAAGATAATAGCTTTAGCAAAGTTGCAGTACAGTAAATAGAACCTAAACAATCAACAACATTTCTATATAACTGTAACAAATTCTTCAATGCAATGAGGATAATTCCATTCCATTTAACTATAAAATTTATAAAAACATTTCTTTCATGAAACTACCAAAATGCACAAAATAATCGGTTACAAAGTTTTCCCTAAGATAATAAAGAACAACTGAAATAACTGAGGAAGTATTTAGTGTTCATGGATAGGCTTTGCCAATATAATAATAATGGGAATGCTACCAAAATTAATTTATAATTTATAGCATAATCAACCTATTACAGAGATACTTGAAAGAATTTCATTAAGGTAATAACAATATTTATTTAGAGAAACAAAAGATCTAGAATATCAAGTGAAATAATAGAAAAGTTAGAAATGGAGGAACAGCACTTCTAGACCTCAATCAACATTTAGTAATGATTTAAAGATAAAGAGGAAGATCAGTGGGACAGACAATATAAGGGGGAATCAGAATCAATGGATCCCTAATTAAAAACAAAACGAAACAGAAAATATAAGTTCCTTAGAAAAGAATTCCCTAATTGATTGAAAAAAAAGAATTTCTGGGAAAACTGGAAAGTGGACCAACAGCAATTAGACTTAAACACTTTGTGCATCCTTAATATTAAAAAATCATAACAAAATTTATAAGGTATACACATCACATATCTTTCAGAGATATAGTTATGCATGTATGTATATGTTAATTTGGTTATATGTATAACCAAAAGCAGTTTCTCAGCACAAAAGTGGTCAAAAGATATTGATACACAGCTCTCAAAGAATTCTCTAAATCACTAATAATAAGAAACATTCAAATCAAAATAACCCTGAGAATTTACCTGCAAATTGGAAGCTGACAAAAGATAGATAAGGTCAATGCTAAAGGTTAGGCCAAAGATAACCAGCAATGCATTGCTGGTGGACCTGGGAATCAGTATGTTCCTTTTGGAATATAATTTGAAATTATGCAAATAAAGTGATTAAAATGTCCATACCTTTTGATTTAGGGATTTTATTATAGGATTATACTCCAAGGAGATCATTGATAAGAAGAATGTCTTCATATATACCAAAAAACTGTGGGGGGAAGGGGTAGTAAAGAATTGGAAACAAAAGAAGTTGCTCATTTATTAATAAATGTCTAAACGAATTGTGGTATATGAATGCAAGGGAACATTATTGAACATTAATGTGTTTTAAGAAACAGAAAAACATGATAAAAAGAAAATACAATGAAAAAACTTACATGATCTTATGCAAAGTGCAGTAAGCAGAGTCAAGAAAATAATGTACACAGTGATGATAACCAGGGAAATAGACATAACATAAAAAAATCAAGTGAATGTTTCAAAATTAGATAGAAGTATAGCTCAAAAAAAAAAAAGAAGATAACACACACCAGCAAAGTATTGAAAGTCTGAAAATATGTGAAATGAACCATATCAATGGTCTTCCCATTGCTGCAAATGCATGTGCACATGTATGGTACATTGCAGGTATTTTCAGATAGTCATTATTTCACTGAACTTTTTGCTCATTCTTTCTCATCTTAAAAATATTCTTTTCTTATATGTGGTAACTCTGGGAGAGGGAAATATTAAAATTTTTACAGTTCAAAAAATTAATAAAATTTTATCTTAAAAATATGTGAATGCGAGGAATAACATAAATTAACGTCATTTAATGATAATAACCAAATTTGTTACTGTAGACAAGATAAAATAGAATTTTACCTCCTTCTCTTTGGAGGAAAAGGGTGTTATGAATGCAGAACATTGCACATATTGAAAAGTTGTTGAAAAGGTTATGTTGGAGGGGTTTTTTTGTTTTTCATTGAATATATTATATTTTTTTGTTGAATACTTATATTTTCTCTTCCTTATTATTTGTAACAAAGGATGGCAGGTTAGGTAAAAGAGGAGAAGAAGGATTTATTCATAAATGAAGGTGATATAAGAAATAATAAATTCAAAATTGAAATAAATAAAATAGTCTGGCTATGTGTATTACTAAAGATGTTGAAGTATATAATGCCAGTCATTTTTATATCAGGCAAAAATGATCACTTCTTAAGCTACCTGCTTTTGAAAACAGCCTTAGAATGGATCAAAAAGGGGAAGCCATAAATCAAAATATATTTTTCTCCTTCAATTTAACAACTTTAGTTTTCTGTTTCGGAATGCCTGAACATACCAAGTGAAATTATAATCTACTTCTGCGATTTAAAAAAATCCATATATATAAGCTACAAGATCTTGCCAATACTTTAACTCTCTGAAAAAGCAATACACAGAGGTAATAGCATTTTCCTCTGACGATATAAAAAACAGATCTTACAGTTACTACATCTATATACTTACATATATACATAAAATATATAGTTACTACATATATACATAAAATATGTGTATGTACATAGATGTACATGCTATAGATGATATATCATATGTAAATATATGTGTATTTATGTAAAGATATATGGATATCTTCTGCCATTTAAGGTCAAGAGAATCTGTTTTGTAACAGCTCCAGAGTTTTCTTTTGGTCCAAGTGCTCTTAATCATTGCCTAGTGCTTCCATGCATGAGGCAGTAGATCTGATATAACATTGTTTTCTTGAAATCATTTGGTTTGAGTTTGTGTCTGGCACAGGTTGCTTTCTTGTTTAACCATCCTTTATGTCATTTTCTCACCATCAAGTTTCTCTCTGGAAATTGAAGCTTCAATTCACTAGAGTTTTACCACCATTTTTTAAACCTATATTGCGTCTCATAAGTCACAGATGCCAAACTCTCCTTTTACATATTAGTTGTTCAACTCTAAAAGGATCAGCCATTTACCTTTTATAGATATTGCTGTGACTCTGGACACACATAACATACAAGATAGGACATTTGTCTTTATATTAATATTCTGTAATTGATAATATA
This sequence comes from Gracilinanus agilis, assembly GCF_016433145.1. Taxonomy (NCBI): domain Eukaryota; kingdom Metazoa; phylum Chordata; class Mammalia; order Didelphimorphia; family Didelphidae; genus Gracilinanus; species Gracilinanus agilis. The sequence continues at coordinate 415,214,718 of NC_058133.1, read as the reverse complement.
TGCCAAATATATACCTGGTTAGTTCTGCAACCCATCTCTGACAAAGAAAATCCAATTTTAGCACTTATCACATATATCAGTATATAGATTAGATTTTTTCCCCAAGAAAATGATAAAAAAGAAATAATGTCAATCAAGTCAACTTGATTTCTCAGAATTTCTCAGAGACACATAAAATAACAATCCCACTTTAATCATAGTCACTTTTTCTACAGGTAGAAAAAAATAATGTTTCCTTTCAACTGATTTCTTTCAAATTGAGAAAAATGAATTGCAAGCAAGAAAAAAGAAGTTATTTTTCTTTCTTTTGGAGGAGTAATTTTCCAAGTATCTCTGATTAACTTTGGTAAGCAAAATAATTAAAATAGTGTCTGGAGCTTGGCACTGTGCCCTGAACTTAATAGGTAATTTTAAAATGTTTTAATTAAATCAAATCCAGGTTTCTAATGTAGCTGAAAAATTAATCTAGATAAACATTAAATCACTTCTTTAAAATGCATAGACTCTCTAAAAGTAAAGTCTGCATCTTCATTCCAATTGTGAAGTATGCATTAAAGCTAAATCATTGAAAATTGTCTTAAATTCTGTCTTCCCTAATGCTAAAATGATGCTGGATATTTTAAAAGGAGGAAGTAGAAGAAGCTTTTTTATAGATATAGAACATTTGCCTGTGTGTGTGTGTGTGTGTGTGTGTGTGTGTGTGTGTGTGTGTGTGTGTAAGAAAGAGATAGGCAACCAGAGACAGATTCAGAAATTTATTTCATCTCTACATATCTCAGCTTTAACATGGTGATTGCCATATTGATGGCCTTTATGTCTTAGCTGGTGGTCAGTTTAGTATGATGGGAAGGGCAACTCAGGGAGAGAGCTATGGTGGAACATTTGCCATAAGTATTTGTCAAGTTTAGCCAATGTTACAAAATCCTTCCTCAGCTATGTGTGGGAGATAAGTAGGAGAAAAAACCAATTGAGCAAATAGTGGCACACTCAACCAAATCAGGTCTAAGATGCATCAGCATTCCAAAGATATCTAGGGGAGTTCTCAAAAGAAGGAAGTCAGAATGCCACTTTGGGCACTGACTATGGGAAACATTGGCATTCCTCCAAGGCCCTACTCACAGTCCCTATTTGATTTGCCAGTGCCTCAAAATTTTGTACTCTGTAAAAAGAAGTACAGTTCAAAGTAATAAAGAAGTGATCATCCCCCTCTACTCTGTCCTGATCCGATCTGGTTTACTCTATTTAGCTCTGGTTACCACAGATTAGAAAGCACATAGATGAAATAGAGAGCCTTCCGAGGAGGGCCACCAAGAAAGTAAAGAACTTGAATCTGTGTCAAGTGAAAAATGTTTGAAGGAACTAGAGATGTTTAGGTCAAAGATGAGTGAGAGCTAGAAACATTGTCTGAAGGTCTATTGTGTAAGAAAAGGATCAGACTTATTTTATTTTCCCACAGAATATAGAGCCAAGAAGAATTGCTGGAAGTTGCCAAAGAGCAAATTTATGTTTATTTTCAGGAGAGGAAAACTCCTAATAGTTAGGACTGACCAAAAGAATAATGGGTTGCCTCAATATTAGTTGTCTCATTGAAGGTATTTAATCAGAGGATGGATGACCGCTTTTGGGGGATGGATTTTAATTTCTTTATTTGAAAGTCAGATATTATTCATATAATCTCAGAACTGTAAAGGGCTTCAAGTGTTATCTAGTGCAACTCATAACTGTAGCCAAACTTCCCTTTATGTTATGCCCCAAAAGTAGTTGCATGACCTGTAGAGGTAAGGATTTGTTCCTTGATTATACACTAGTGCAAGCTACATCTTAACAAAACAAGTTTCGTCTTATTATATTTGACAAAATCAATTAGTAATGTAACATATTAAGGATTAAAACTGTTTATAACTTTGCTCCTTCTTATTTCTCTAATTGACTTATGTATTATTCCCTTCTGCTCATTCTCCAACCATGCCTGCCTTTTGCCATTCAGTACATACAGCACTCCATCTCTCATCCCTGTTCTTTTGTACAGGCTGTCCCACATCCCTACAATGCTCTCCCTCCTCATCTTGACCTTTAGAAATTCTTATTTTATTTCGAGACTCAGATCAAGTGCCACCTTCTTCAGGAGACCTTTTATGCCCTTTTATTCTGTAGGAGGTCCTCCTTTTCATTATCCTACATCCTCCCTCCCTTGCCACCACCAGCTGTTAGTGCCTTCCTTACCCAAGGTTACCTTGTATTTTTCTCATATGTTTTCTTTTAACTATCAATTTATAGAGTCTCAAAATTCCTTGAAAACAAGGAATGTTTCACCTTTCTTTTTATCTCTGAATACTTAACAAAGTGCCTGTCACATAGTTAGTGTTTAACAAATCTATGTTAATTGATTGGCTCCTCAGCTATCTTTGGTTCTAAATCCCTCTTTCCCATATTTGTTCCACCTGTCCTAGGCTGAAGATCATTCCTCTTGAATGAGAAGATGAAAGTAAAAATAGAAGTTCCTGAGTTCCACATCTCCTCTGTATGTTATCAGTTAACATTATGTCCCAAGCAGCAGACCTATCATTTTCTTTTTCTTTTCCTCTGTTACCCCAATTGTAATGTTAAATGCCCTTCTTTCTTTCTTTAGTCTTACCACTTTTTGTCTTAATTTTCCAGATATTTCTTAAAGATTTGTGACAATTTAAAAAAATATTCTTCTTTTGTTGCCTAACTCTTCTGTTTTTATCCTATTCTTTTATTTAGTTATCATGAATCCAAGGTCACTTTCTTCCAAGGCTTGGTTACTTTGATTTCACCAATCAGTTTTTTTATTGTTTAGAATTGTTAAATATTGATCCCCTCACTCCTTTTACCACCTGAGAGATGTAATTGTTAGCAAATTCATCTCCCCAATTTTGTTCATAATCCAAAGTTGTGAGACATTGATTATTCTTTTTTTAAATCCTTCCTTCCATCTTAGAATTAATTCTGTGTATTGATTCCAAGGCAGAAGAGTGGTAAGAACTAAGTAATTAAGGTTAAGTGACTTGCCCAGAATCACACAGCTATGAAGTATCTGATTTGAACACAGGAATTCTTATCTATAGGCCTGACTCTCAGTTCACTGAGCTCTACCTAGCTTTCCATACATTATTCTTTTTTTTTAAACCCTTGCCTTTCATCTTGGAATCAATACTATGTATTGGTTCCAAGGCAGAAGAGTGGTAAGTGCCAAGCAGTGAGGGTCAAGTGATTTGCCCAGAGTCACACAGCTAGACAGTTTCTGAGGCCAGATTTGAACCCAGGACCTCCTGTCTCTATGCCTGGCTATCAATCCACTGAGCTACCCAGCTGCTGCCCCCCCCCACATTATTTTTAAAACATTGTGAATATACATGGTAGAATTATGAGCTCAAATGTTACCTACCACTTGAGGCCTTTTTTCATTCTTTCTCCAAATGCTAGCACTTTGTTTTATGCGTTTACCATTTTACATGTCTTCCTTAGTAGGATACAAGTTTCATAAAAGCAGAGACTTTCCTTTTATTCTTTTTAGCCCTGGTACTTAGTACGTAGTATATGCCTAATATTAATGTTTATTCATTGGTTCTGAAAGGGAAGTTGCATCAAGAGGAACCAGGAATTATTTTAGGATATATATGAAGAGGAACTGACATGGAAGGCTGTTGACAATGAGCAAAGATCCCTAGTCTTAATAGCTGAAGATCTTTAAGAATAGATTATATAGCCATCTCCTTTAAAAGATTTAGGTATACTCCTGTTTAAAAAACACAGTTGATTACCATTATAATTCCATATTATCCTTGTGATTAGATACTATGTTTTCTTATCCTTTGTGTTATCTTAAGTTAGCCAATAGGCTCTAGAGCAGTGATTCCCAAAGTGGGCACCACCGCCCCCTGGTGGGTACTGCAGCGATCCAGGGAAGCAGTGATGGCCACAGGGGCATTTATCTTTCCTATTAATTGCTATTAAATTTTTTAAAAATTAATTTCCAGGGGGCTAAGTAATATTTTTTTCTGGAAAGGGGGCAGTAGGACAAAAAAGTTTGGGAACCACTGCTCTAGAGAATATTTTAATGAATATTGTATCCTATTTTATCATTGATTTTGAAAACCAACTCACATTGATTATGATGATACATGGAAGTAAAGACTTATTTTTCTTTAGTTTTGACATTTTCTCATCTTTAAGAAAAAAAGAACACAATTACTCATTTGTTGAATAAATCAATTAAAAGAACTTTTGGAACAATCAGATTTGAGAGACTTGGAAGTAGTGAGAACAAGAACAGCTGAGCCATATGATTTGGTAGAGAGATATAATTATTGGGATAAGAATTTAAAGAATCCTAGGATAGTCCTTTTTCCCCAGCCATCCAAGAAAAAAGGGGTGATGGATGTGGGGAGGAAATATAGTAAACTTGGATTTGTTTTCAAGCAGTAAAAATGACCAGAATTTTAAAATCCTCCAGGCCCAATTTCTAATTCTCTTATTATATGCAACAACCTTAAAAATCATTCATGCAAACTTTTATTATAGGCAGTAATTAATACATAGCTTGCAAGATTTTGTTTGTTTTGTTAAAAAGCCACATAGGAAATTTTGCAATATCAGAAGACAGGAAATAAAGTACATACCCTTTAATAGAGGCAATATGATATAGTGGATAGAATGCTAGATTTGGAATCAGGAAGACTGGGATTCAAATTCTGTAAATGACACTTATTACATGTGTAGCCAGGGGCACATCCCACAATTCCTCTGAGCCATAGTTTCCTCATGTGTGAAATGAGTGGGCTGGATTTGCTGACCTCTTCCAGGTCTAAAACTATGGTCCTTTGCATGGGGAATACCTAAATAAATTATGACATAAATATAATTGAATGTTCTTATCCTTTAATAAGTTACAAATTTGGGGAATTCAGAGAAAGGAGGGAAAAGTTATATGAAATGATGACAAATGGAGATATTAATACCAAGAGAACAATATAAATGACAATAACAATGTAAATGAAAACAACACCAAAAGGCAACTGAACCCATAGTGATTGCAGTGAACAAACTCAATTCAAGAGAACTGAAGAATACACATTCCTCTTCTTGATAGAATGGTATAAGATTCATCTGTGAAAAGTTTTCATATGCTTGAAATCTAAGTCCTACTTGCTTAACTAATGGGTTTTGTTTCACTATTTTTCTTTGCTATATAGAAAGGTTAAATGATGGAAGGTGAGGATTACATATTTGAAAAGGAATATGATTTTTAATTATATTTTAGGGGGGTAATAGCATAAATATAAAATGAAAAGAAAAAAATTGCTTAGGATAATTCTTTGTCACCAAAGTTCTCAATCTCAGGATCTATTCAATTCTTTATTCTCCTTCAATACCTTATAAATCAATCAATTGCCAAACCTTGTCAATTCTACGTTCACAACATCTCTTACATCTGTCCCTTCTCTACAGTCACACCACAACTACCCTAGCTCAGGCCCTGATCACCTCTTGTCTGGTCTTTTTCAATAGCCTCCTAATTGATCCCCCTACCTCTGATTTTTCCCTTCATCAATCTATTCTCCATGCAGTTGCCAAAATTATATGGAAAGCACAAGTCAATTGGGCCATTTCACTTTTCTGCTTAAGAAACTTCAGTGGTTCTTTATTCCCCATAGGTTAAAGTACAACTCTGGCATTTAAGCTACTCCATTTGGCATTTAGAGCCCTTCACAATCTGTCTCTAGACTGTTTTTCTAGACTTGTTTCATTTACTCCCACTCATTCATTCTGCTCCAGCTAAACTAGGCTATTTTATGTTCTCTGGACTCAGAATTCTATCCCTCCTATCTATGTCTGTACCTTTAGGCAATCTGTCCCCTCCCTTACCCCTATGACTGGAATGTTCTCCCTCTTGGAATCCCTACCTAACTCCTTTCAAGGCTCAGTTCAGGTGCCACAGTCTATAGAGATTTTTCATGACCCAACTCCTCAAAAAAAATTATTCATGTTCTCCCCCATCCTAAAATATTTGATTTTTACTTTATATATACTTATATGTGTATATTCATCTTCTCTGTAAATTATAATCTTTCCATTTCTATTTTTATACTCCTAATGCTTTGTCTTGCACACTAAATTGAAGTGCTAGTACTCAATGGATCATCAAAAAGTTTTGGAGGCACCTTGCCCAAGGAAAGCCTTTAAGGCTAAACTAGGTACAAATGAGTGAAATGCTTCTTTAAAAAAAAATCAATAAACAGCATAGAGAGATTTTCTATTCTCTACAACTCATTCCCCACCTGCAGCACTTCTAACTTTCCAGACTTTGACACTATAACTCAGCTGCTTTTTTCTCTTGGAAATCCCTCATTTCCTGAGGGCTTCTCCCTCTGGAACATCCCCTCACAATGCTGGCCCCCTTAATCCATCAATGAATTCCTTCTGGGTCCTCTATTTTGAAAATGAGCCCAAGCTAGTCATGTTTCATTCCCCTCTTAGATGTGCTTCTGACTCTCCCAACTTCACTATTATGCCTCCACATGGTTATCACACACACACACACACACACACACACACACACACACACACACACACACATATACATTTAAAAAAAAAAAACCTTCTCCCTTGGAGCCAATACTCTATTTTGCTTCCAAGGCAGAAGAGTCGAAAGAGCTAGGCAATTGGGGTACTTGCCCAAGGTCACACAGCTAGGATCTCTAGGACTGGCTGTCAATCCACTGAGCCACCTGGCTGGTCTTCACACACATTTTCAACTCCATTTTATGTTATCTTTCCCCATTAGAATATAAGTTCAGGGCCAGCTCAGTGGCACATTGGTTTTAGAGAATCAGGCCTGGAGTCAAGAAGACTGGGAACCAAATCTGGCCTCAGACACTTCCTTGCTTTGTGACCTTGGACAAGTCACTTAACCCATTTTCATAGTCCTTGCCCTTCTGTCTTAGAGTTATTACTAATGCAGAAAGTAAAGGTTTTTAAAAACATAAAGAATGTAAGCTTCTCAAGGGCAGGACTATTTGTTTGCTTCTATATGTATCCCAACACTTAGCAAAGTGCCTACTACATAGTAAGCATTTAATAAATGTTTGTTGCCTGCCCAACTAAAGATAGAATCTCTCCTGAAAAACATCATCTGCAAACACTTTATCATATTGCCAAGCAGAAACACTAGCCAATGTCAGTACCATTTTGGAATACTGTAAAACCATTAGAGGAGGACAAGAAAAGATGAGAATTCAAAACTCACAGAAAAAGACAAAATTGAGTGGGCAGAATTTGGTTTTAAATTCACTAAACTATATAATTTGAAGAGCATATTTCTAATAAAAACAGAAAAAAAGACAACAAATAGACTTGGATTTGAAAAGTTCTTTGTTTTGCGGTGATCTCATCTCACTAGCAATAAAAGTAGAAGAGCTACATTTTGACTCTTCAATCAGAGCACACAATATACTATGCAAGGAAGTAGGTGGCCTCTAAGAAGCTAGATGACCAAATATTTTCAGAAGAGTTCGGGAGGTGGCATTTTGTTACAGACAGTGAAGGAATGATTTTCAAGAACTTCCTCCCAAATGAAAGATCATGAATGTTGTTTTTACTAAAACAGAAAGAAAAAGAACTTCATCAAGTACCACATGTCTGTTTTTATTATTTCTATGGAAATACTTCTATCTACTGTCTGTTAAATAAAGGAATCAGAAGGTAACAGGAAAATTTTTGCAGACTTCTCCTTTACTCTGTTTTGGAGTCTAGATCATGCTTCTAATAAGCAGGAGATCTGGGATCCAAACCAAGGTCAATTGACTTCCAATTTTATTGCTCTCTTCATGGTACCATAGGATTGCAGTTTACCTTGACCTTTACTCTAACAGGTCAATGAACTGACCACACAGAGAATCAGTCTTGAAGTGACTATTATATCCTATCATTTCCCGTCAGCTAAGAGATACTTAATTTCATTTTTTGGTTATGTTTTGTGGTACTTGCCACCTCCAGGTCTTCTAACTGTTTTTGAAGAAATTATTCATGATATTCAGGTATAAGTCTTCTAAGTAGTCTATAAGTAAGCTGTTGGTCTCCTTTATTTCTTAATCCCAAATCATATTTCCAAATATAGTTTTCATTCTCTTCCCTTATGCCTACATTCATATTGAAATTTCCTTGTATCAAAGCATGTGCTGATTTAATTTAAAGGATCTTGCCAAGTTCTCTATAGAATTTCCTTACTTCTCCATACATTGGCACTTCGTGGTTATCCTCATGGTGGACTGTTTGCTTATGCTCTATAAGGCAAGATGAGAAAATGACACTTGAAATGATTCTTACTGCTTTGGGAAACAGGTCAAAACTAACTCCAACAACTTCTTTATTATTAAACTCATGGACAAGAAACCTAAGAGCCATGCTTCCACTTTACTAGAGCATCTTTACCTTCTAGTTTTATTTATAATTGTACAACATGTATTTGGGGTTAGCTTAATCTGGCCCCTTTAGACAAAGGAGAGGCAGTTGTCACAGGTTAAAATCCAGTCAAGAATTTTGAGAGTTACTCAAAATACCACTATTTAAAGGTGTTCAAAGTTTGAGCTGCCCTTAATAGTGGCTAGCCCTTTTTCTTTCTTTGGGTAAAAAGGATTTTTTTGTTTTATTTTGTTTGTTTCTCTTTTTTTCTGTAAGAGCTTCCTGACTTCACATCAAAGAGTAATTAATAAAATGCTAAAATATAATTGCCTACAATTATCTTGGCTCTGGCCCCACCTTTTGTGATAATTCACTCTTTCTATTCTCTCTCTCCTACAATTACTGATTCAGACATATGATCTATAGATCACTTGCAGTTTTGATATCTGCAAAACTAAAATGAATATAAATCAGATATACTTTCATACACCTGCAGAGTTAGAGTTAGCTGTTTTGTTTCTTTCTTCCCCTTCCATCCCCCTCTTTATTCTAGGAAAAACCCCATAAACACCCAGAGCTCAGAGAAAATGCAATATGGGAAGGACTCTGGTAACCTTCTTTAACAACAAAGGGAATTGGAGGTGGAGCCAAGATGATAGGTTAGTAGGTAAAATTATAGCTGAGATCTACCCCACAAGTCTTCCACAAAGATCTAGAAAATAGAGCAAACTTAATCCTGATCAGAAAAATCTAAGGGAAAAAAAAATCAGTCATTTTTCCAGCCCACATCAGCAAAAAGACCAGCAAAAAGTGGGATTTGGGGACATTAAGGACAAGATCTAAATAGGAATAGCATTGAAAGCCCTTTGGCACATGGAGATGTTATGCCCCAGGTGAAAAACAGATCTCAGATCTAGGAGAGAAGGAACTGATCTTGTGCAGGGTCTAGAAATAGGTGAAAAATAGCAATTATGTCACTTAATACCCAGCTCAAGGTCACAGATCTAGGGTAGACAAAGGAGGGGGACTTGTAGCTAAGAGTGATGTCCCAGGGAAAGTAGCAGTCATAGGTCTTGGCCTATAGATTGATCTAGAAATAAGTTCAGAAATAAGCCGCAGCTATTTGACTCTGGCTCCAGGAACAGAGCAAAGTCTTAGTTTCACCTTTCAGTTTGAAGCCTATATCAGAGTAACCAAGGTAGGAATCTCATACCAAAAGAGAGCTGGAGCCAGCAGTTCTGTCACTCTGAACCAGAAGAGCTTTCTAGATGACTAAAAATAGCGGAGTCCAGCAGTGTGCTACTGGAATTCCAACCAGGGCAAGTCTATGAGTATACTGCTCAAATCCAAACCCAGTTCAGGAATTCACATATATACACACATACTAACAACTAGGCATAGAAATGTGTTTTACTCAACAGTGCAACATGAGGAAAAGTGGAAATGGAAAAACAAAAAGGAACTAAGGAGAAGGGAAGATTAGGAGAATAATTAGACCTAAATAAACAAAATCTAAGGATACATGAAAAAAATTATAGCAACACTCTTTGTTGTGGCAAAGAATTGAAAACTGAAAGGATATGCTTATATTGGGGAGTAGTTAAATAAATATAATTGTGCTGTAAGAAATAATGAATGCATTGGTTTCAGAGAAATCTGAGAAGGCCTGTATGAATTGATTCAGAAAAAATAAGCAGAGCCATAAGACTATAACAGTAATGACAATGTTATAAAGAAATAGCTTTGAAAGCCCTGGAAACTCTTATTAAGACAATGATCAACTAAGATTCCAGAGGATTCATAGTGAAATGTTCTACCTTAATAGAGAAGTGATGGACTTAGAGTAAAGATTAAAGCATATTTTTGGATACAGCCAATGAAGGAATTTATTTATGTGTTTAACTGTGGTTTTTGTTCGTCTTGCTTTCTCAGTGGGAGTGAAGAGAGAGGTTGGAGAGAGACAAGGTAGATTTTCATTGAAAAAAATAAAATTTAATTTCTAAAGAAAAAACTGACATAGGCACAGAAGGCCAGACTCTTTCTGGCTCACCCCATCTTTTTCACTCAGCTGGATTCATCTTACTTTGTGATCAATAGTCCATTGTAACATGGCATCTTCTTTCCTAATTGCCTGGGTTTTCTGTGGGCTAACTCAACTCCATGTACGACCATAGCTCCCCTCCTGCTATGCTAACTATACCTGGAAGTCCAAAGAAGGCTTTAAATGACAGGCATATACCTTCAAATATATCCTCAGTTATGCAGGGGATTTAAAGCCTTCAAAAGTAGTTTCTATTTTATAAAGTCCCTAGCATCTGCTTTGACTTGCTTCACATCCCTCCAAATTCCTCAGGCCTATAAGAGATTCAAAAGACAAAATTGTGAGGAAAATTCCCTAGGTTATGATAAGAATAATGTTATAGATGTTTCAGTTCTTCCAGTTGTATATCAAAATGTTGGTCACTGAATGAAGATTATATGTTAATTTAACTGTTGGTGCTTGGAATGTTTATAAATGATCTAAAGACTCAGTGATTCTTAGCATCCTCTGCTCTCTAGTCTATTATTTTCATCATCCCTACAGAAATAGAATGACTCCAAATAAGACAGAGAGCCACTTAATAGTTGGTTTCTATCTTTTTTTCATCAGTGGCTTGCCATATGCCCCCAAACCCCACGATCCTGTGGCGATGGACCTTTCTAGCCTCTATCCTATTCCTTGGTCAACAAATACAAATTGTGTTTCCTTTTCTTTTATTTTGGTGAGTGTGTAATTAAAGAAAAGGACCGAATATAGAATTTCATTGTGGAATTTACTAAGGTGATAAATAGCCACTTAATCCCCTATTTTATAATGATTTATTCCTTTCTACAGTATTACCTTCTAATCACTATATCATTGTTGTAATTCATCTAGCTGTAGCTTGGTGATTTCACAACATAGCACACCTGAAAAATCACCGGCCTGGAATTCAGAAGATCTGGTTTCTGGTCCTCGTTTATTAATTAGCTATGTGATCTTAAGGGAATGATTTCCCTTCTCTGAACCTCAGTTTCTCCGCTTGTAAAATGAGGCTCTTGGACTAAATGATCAAGTCTCTTCTTCTACCTCAATAATTCTAGGGAATATAATTTAATAAAAATAAATTCTTGAATAAAAACATGTTTTTTAATCATTATATAGTAGCATAGTGACAAATTCACTAATGCACATCAATGCACATGTCACAAATTGTATATCTACAAATGCATCATGTAAATTCAGCCTTTTGACTAAAACTGAGGCAGAACTAAGGGCAAATGCGTATCCTTACAAGTTCCTTCCCTTTACATGTAAAATGACATTCTTATCATTATACAATACTTTCATTATCTCTTAACTCTTTCTCTTCTTCCTACAAACATTGTGTGTGTATATATTCTTTCCTCAAACAACAAAAAAAAACCTTACTTGATCTTACATTCTCTACTAGATGTCTCTCCTCAATGACTTACTTCATTGAGAAAGCCAATTGCAATTGGTTCTTTCTTTTCCTAAGGGTTTGATTATCATTTCTATGCTGATGATTCCCAGATCCATATAATATATCTGAATTAATTTCTCAGATCCTCAACTGTATCTTGAACACTTCAAACTGGATATCCTTTAGGTATCTTTAATTCAATTTTTCCAAAACCAAATTCATTATCTTTAACCCCAAAACCTCTCCTCTTCTTACTAGTGGGTCCACCAACATTCTGCCAGTCATCTAGACTCACAATCTTAGTGTCATCCTCAGTACTTCTCTTGTACTCATTCCATATATTCAGTCTATTGCCATATCTTGTTTTTATCCATATGATATCTTTTATACATGTTGATTTCTTTCCATTCACAAAATTACCACCCTGGTGCAAAATTTTATCACTTCATACCTAGACTATTTCAATAGTCTTATGGTTGTCTTCCTACCAAAAGTTCCAGACAGTTCAAATTCCACATTCTAGATGAGGCTTTTCAGAGTCACTGCCCAGCTCTTGCCACTGCCTTTGCCTTCCTCCTGAGATTATTTGCCCTTTACTCTGTTTATATCTTACATGGTTTTTTGCATGTTGTCTTCCCTATGCAAATATGAGTTCTTTGAGGCTATGGAATGAGTTTCTGCCTTTCTTTACAACCTCGTCATGTAATACAGTGCCCAGAACAGAGTAAGAACTTAATAAATTCTTCTTGACTGACTTATTCCCACCTCACCCTCACTCTTATTTATATTGTTAACCAGGATCAAATGAGATAACATGCATAAAGTACTTCACACAGCTTAAAGCATCATATGAATGCTAGCTATCATTATCACCATCTTCATCATCATCATTATTATTAACCAGTGATGATCACATTGGGTAAAATAGAGTTATATTATGCTGTGAAGTATATCAGGTATTTGAAATTTAGTTTAGATTTGCATATTACTGTTATAAACTGCAAAATACATTTTCCCACCTTAATACTAGGATAATGTTAAATAAATTATTTACAAAGTTTCAATACTTTTGATCTTAAAAATTCTTTTAAAAATTGTAATGTTGGCTAGTTTTTATAAGTTGTTTTGTGAGAGGGCACAGAAGAACTCTCTGATAACTGTAAGGAGTTAAACTAACCTACTCTACCTTTATGCTATACCTTCTGCATGTGCAGAAATTTTCTTGTAACTTTTCTAATTGGTATGGCTGGCATTCATGTTGGAGACATTTTTTCCTCCACAAAATGTAATGTTATGACAGATGCCCTGAAACTTCTAACTAATCATAAGTGAAGAAATTAACATTAATACTAATATTTACCAAAATTATCCTTTTCTCACTTCCCAACATAGGTTAGGCTAGATTTTCCTCAAAAAAGCTGAAAACTGATTGATTCGTAGGCATGGCTGATTCAAGAATAACTCTCTCTCTTCTTTGTAATGAGAAAATTCATTTATAAATGTATCCTTTGTTATCCTAAAAGAGAAAAACAATAACTGATTAAGGCTTTATGCTCAAGTAAATTAAATCTCTCTATACACATTTTTAATATGGCAAGTAGAATCTACATCACTTATTTCTTTAAGCATATGAAATTGGAGAAGGATTGGGATGATATTTTAAAATTTTGACTCTTTTCTTCATTTTCTATGCATTTAAAGTTTATAATCTGTTTCTCATATTCTTATTATTTTTTGATGTCTGTACACAATTTCTTTCTAGCCAATATTTCCCTTAACTATGGATTATAGCTCTTCATTATCACTGTATTTGAACTCACCAAAATATTAATATATATTCTCATAAAAAGGATAACAGATCTCAGTCTAGAAAAGATCTTAGATGTAATCAATCCATTTTCCACATCAGTGGTTCCCAAACTTTTTTGGCCTACCGCCCCCTTTCCAGAAAAAAATATTACTTAGCACCCCCTGTCACATACTATCACCACCCCCTTACAGTTATTCACCACCCCCAAATGCACCTGTGGCCATCACCATCTCCCTGGATTGCTACGGCACCCACCTGTGGGCAGTGGCGCCCACTTTGGGAATCAATGCTCTATACTTTAAGGCCAAAAGAGATTGAAACTTGCCCTAAGGTCACACAGCTAGTAAATAGTAAAACAAAGATTTGAACTTAGATTTTGTGATTATAAATCCAGTATTTTTTCCATTGTATCATACTGCCTCTGATAAGACCAGAAACAGAATAATTTTATTTTTTTCATTATAAAGACATTTTATTTTACCAATTACATGTAATAACAAAGTTCTATATCAGTTTTCCAAAGATATGTGATCCAAATTGTCTCCCTGTTTCCCTTCCCAGAGCTGGCAAGCAATTTGATCTTAGTTATGCATGTATTAACATGCAAAACACATTTCCATATTGTTCATGTTTGTAAGAGAATAATTATATAAAGCCCCAAACCCAAATAAACAAATGAAAAATTGCATGCTTTGATCCTGCATTCTTACTCCGTCAGTTTTTTCTTTAGAGATGGATAGCATTCTTTGTCATTAATCCTTGTGACAGAATAATTTTAAAGGGAAGTAAACCTGTAAGTTAACAACATGATTCATCAAGACATATTATTCCTATTTCCTTGTCCATTTGGTTCCAGTTTTACAAATTCATACTTCTTTATTTCAGTTTGCATACTTTTGTAATGTATTCTGGATTTATACATTTATGACTTAAAAATGGATATAAATTACAATTCATTGGCCTTTGGTAACATTTTTTCTTTTCAAGTATCTTCACAAAAGTCAAAGCCAAGAAAGTGTCTCCGAGACTAGAAATTCTGGGCGAGCTATGTCTTTCTTTTTAATAGATAGTAATATAGGTTTTTGAAATTAAAACACTGTATTTTCACAAATTCTTTAAAATTAATGCAAAAATATTTTATATACAGTCTTATCCATGTAATCCATGGCCCTTGATATTTGTTTTCTTTAGATAAAGCTCATGAGATTTAGTTTTAATTCTTCTTGTGGTAATTCCTACATTTCCATTCCAGTCACTAAGCCACAGGGTGGTATTTATGGATGCCTATTTCTTGTTTGTTTCTCCTTCCCCCCCAATCAATATTTTTCAAAAATTAATGAATTTCATCCATCAAAAATTAGTAGTAATGACCTTATTTCCATAAAAATAGACTCATCGTTTTGCCAGCATCAACTTCTGTGTGCTTGCCTGTAGGAAATGATCCATTAGTTAAAAATTAAAAAGAAATTAGAGTCTATTTATCCCTGTTCCTAAATTTGGCTAAGGCAGAGTCCTTAGTCTGCTGCTGAGTTTTTAGAAGATCCCATTTGTAAATCATTCCTTATGGCAGCTATCATAGCTAATTTGATTGCTTTTACAACAATGCCTTAAAAGCTAATGAAGAAATTCAGCTTTCTGAGTTTCCTAATATAATCTTTTTCAGTGAGGTAGCAACATTTCTTCACTCTTGATATTCAAGAAAATATTTAATTAGGCATAAAATGATACCTTGGGGGAACGTGTATCTGTTAAACTGTGGCCAAAAATATCCAAAGTAAAAATTTCTGTTTTGAAGTATGGTCAGTACAATGCAGTAGAGAAGATAAAATAGTGTGCGACATTATGTCACCTCCTTTGGGTGATATTTACATTTGCTATGTAATAATAATAATAGCTAACATTTTTGTAGTGCGTTGAGGTTTTCAAAGTGTTTTACATACTTTATTCACATTTTTGTCTTACTATAACCATATGAGAATGATAGTGTAGAGACTATTATTCCTCATCTGGCAAATAAGGAAATAAGTTTACTGAGGTTAAGTGACTTACTGTGATTATATATTTATTATCAGAGGCAGAACTTGGACTTAGGAGTCTCCTGATTCCAAATCACATATTCTTTCCATTATGAAGGAGAGAAAAGATATTAGTTGATAACAAAGATGGTAGGATCAAGTAAGATTTTCTTTTTTTAAGAATGGGGAGTTCACCCATGGCTATTCTATGTAATCTAACAACAAAGCTGCCAGTAGTGACTAAGTTTTGCTAGAAGACCTAACACTCGATGCAAGTAGAATCAACAGATCCCCAAGATGTCCAACAGCTGACATCAACTAAATCTACTTACTGCAAGTGAATTCCTTCAAACCAAAAATAATCTCTCCCAGCAGTGGGAAGGTGGGGGAATATATTCGTATGTATATATGTGTACGTATACGTGTGTATTTAAAGAAATAATAAATAATATCATTTAAAAAGAGGTTAAGCCCTTAATACTAACTTATTTGCATAAATGTGTGCATATAATTTCAGATACCCCACTCCAACTTGGATCATTGCCTACAAATAGGCATAGATTTGATTTTTACTAACATTTACCTCATGTGTCATTAAAACATTTACTTATGCAATCAAATAAAACAGACAAAAGGTTTTCAAAAGAAGAATTTAATACCATTAACAACCACATGAAAGAATGCACCAAATCACAAATAATAAGAGAATGAAAATCAAAACAGCCCTGATATTTCCCTTCAAACCCTGCAAATAGGCAAGGATAATACTAAATGAGATGTCAGTGTTGGAGGGTTAGTACACCAGTACATTGTTGGTAAAGCTATGAATCAGTATGACCATTTTGGAAAATAATGTGGAATTATGCAAATAAGGAGACTAAAATATTCATTCTCTTTGACACAAAGATTTCAGTACTAGACTTATACCCTACTGAGGTTATTAATAAGAAAAAATTTCCTATATACACAAAATCTTTTATAGCAGCATCTTTTTATGATAGCAAAAAAATAGAAGAAAAGTAGATGCCCTTCTATTGGAGAATGGCTAAACTGTGCTACACAAATATAAGAAAATATTACTCAAGAAATCATAAATGTGTGAATAAAAAGAAGCATGGAAAGATTCATGAGCTGATATAAATTGGAGAAAGAAGAGAGCCAAAATATACAAACAAACCCAATATACAAAATGTCTAAAACAATAAAACCATCACAAGTGAATATTACAAAATTACAAAGAACAGATATAGCTCCAAAGAAATAAGATTCCCACGCAGCAGTCCTTTGCAAAGGCAGAAGGTTCACAGTTGTAGTATAATGCATATATTTTCAGACTTTTTCTTTTAAAACCGTTACCTTCTGTCTTAGAATCAATGCTGTGTTTTGGTTCCAAGGCAGAAGAATGGTAAGGGATAGGCAATGGGGGGCAAGTGACTTGCCCAAGGCCATCTAGCTAGGAAGCGTCTGAAATCAGATCTGAACCCAGGACCTCCTATCTCCAAGCCTGGCTCTCTATCCACTGAACCACCCAGCTACCTTCAGACTTTTTTTTTGTAATAAGTTTTTTTTCTCTTCCTCTTTTTCTATAAAAAATATTTTTTGTTATGTACCCTGAGAGGGGAGAGGGGAGGAAGTATATTTGAGGAAATTCTGATCATGTTAAAAAAATGATAAAAATGTACCCCCCCCAAAACCCCTTACTAGTTATATTTTGCACACCTACATGGCATAGCGCAAGCAATATTTGTTTAATGTTGAATCCATTTTGACTACCCTTCAAAAGTCTTTGCCACTTCTTTTATCTGTTGTCTGTTAGTGCATATTTTCACATCTTTAAGTGTGATGAGTATAGAACTATATTTTATCTGTAAAAGTTAAATAGAAAAATGTACTATGATGAAATAGTTCCATTTGCTTATTTTTTAAATTATAATTATTGCTAGCCTACTTAATTTTCAAGTATTTCCATGTACTTGACATCTATGGGAGGAAAAATTAAATTATTTCTTTAATTCTCTCTTTAGTCTTATTGGTACATTTATCTATATAAGATAATCAGCCAGTTCTGCTTCTGAGCCCTTTCTTCCTCTGAGGGAGAATAAGCTTATGCAGAATTGAACTGGGGCACCCAGCATGCCTTGGCAGCAGAAGGAGTTGAGGGTTTCCACCTTGCCAAGCTGCATATCTGTCAGCATTATGTTTGATTAAGGAAAGCCCAGGGTGGTTCAAAAGGAGGTCAGCCTCTATTTCTTCAATCTGAACATTACTGGTTGAAGTTTGAGGTTTTAATCAAGGAAAGGGGAAAAAATAAAAGAAAATTAAGTCTATTGATATGGATATCTATATATACATACTGGTTTTTTCCCCAAGTGAATAAGGGAGAAGAGCCCCTCTAGTGATGAGACTGGAGATCACTGTAGATTCCTATTTCTGAAGTTAAGGTTGTTTTTTTTTTCCCCTGCCAATTATGGAATTAAGGAAACATTTTCTACTCTACTCCACAGCATTTCCAATATGGTAGCTAGAGAGTTGTTCCAAGTATTTTTGACAACTGTTCTGTTTTAACAGTGAATATTGTAGTGGCAAAGCTGTTAAAAATGAGTAGTGTTCTTATGTGAGTGCGTGAAAACAAGGGAAGCAAGCAATATGCAAAGAAGGGAAGACATAGCAATGAGAGATGCTCCCCATGTTGAGCTGTTTCTACTGCCTGTGAAGCTCCCCATTGCTACACTGGGAGCAACACAAGATCCCCAACTTTTGGCTGTGCTAACTTCTATAAGCAAAGTTGTACAACATACCACAAAAAGATGCCATTGGTTAGTGAATGCAGAGAAAATTATAAAAGTTTGTATATTCCAAGGAAAGGCAGCTCTTAGCTTGAGAATAGAGGTAGTAGCCATTCTAAATAGAACTTTATGACTCTTAAGACTATCCATTATGTCTTATTTATGATGTTAAGATGATTAAGATTTTTTGGCCCTAATCTGAATAATAATAATTAATAATAATAATAATAATAAAGGACTTTACAAATATCATCTCATTTTTTCCTCATAATGACCTTGGGAGGGAGGTGCTTTTATTACTTCCACATTAGAAATGAGGAAACTGAGGCAAAGAGAGGTATAAGTGACTTGACCATAGTCAAACAGCTCATAAGTATCTGAGGATAGATTTGAACTTCAGTTTTCCTGACTCCAAATTCAGTTCTCTATCCATTATATCAGGTAGTTACTTGTTAATATAGGGAGTTGTTCATGAGAAAACTATCAATGCAAATATAGCAATTATGAAACATAGTTTAAAGAGTTGCCTGGATCACTAAGAAGTTAAGTGACTTTCTCAGCATGCATCAGAAGTTGGATTTGAACTAAAGTCATTCTGACTTTGTGGTTAGATTTCTAGCCACTACATTACCTCTTAATGTAAACAGGAATGGCATACATGGATGCAAGGTCTCAGATTCAAACCAAGAATTGCTATCTTAATTCAAAGTGTTACTAATTTGGTTATAATGTATCCTGGAAGTTTGTGAAAATAAATCCAAATAGTAGCCATCAGTGGTGTCTTCCTTTGCTTTCCCTAAGCTTGCAGACATAGAAATCTATAGCAATTGAGAATGAGTATGCAAAGAGGCACGTGAAAGAAAGTAATACTTGCTTCAATATAAAATGTGTAAAAACAGACTTGAATATATAAATTTGTTATATACAAGTTGGCTCGGGACCATCTTTAGATTCTATACATTTCACTATGGCACCTTCTTTGCTGGGTTATAGAAAGAGGATGGCAAGGATCTCGAGTCAGGTCAGGCAATTTAGTGAAAGAAATACTGCTTCTTTCATTTAATGTGGTCTTTTAGTTGGCAAAACAGGAAACTCCTCATCTGGAAATAGAGAAACTAACAACTCTCTTCTCATCATTCAACCACAGTAAAGAAATAATGACCAATGAATCTTTCTATATTGTTTTCCCATTCCGACCAGCCCTTAACCCTGGGAAATTATCCTTTGAAATCCCTGTCAAGTAAAAGTGTTGGCATATCCACTTTTATAAGCAAAGCAGTTTCCAAAATCTAGGAAGAAGAAAAGTTGAACTTCTCAGATAACTATGACTTGTTTAAGGAGTTTTACTTTACCAAAAACAAGTAGAAAGTCATTGATTAAATTTCCTAGTAAGCCAGTTGTGCTGAAGAAAAAGGTTTTTAGATTACTAGTTGTATAACAAATATGTTGTAAAGTAAGTTCAGACTATGTTCATATTTTCTGAAACTACATCAAATCTAGAAGTAACTAATTCAAGATTTATTAAGTAACTACTGTGTATAGCGCTTCTGGTGAAATACAGAATACAGAATCTGAGATGTGGAAAGGGCTTCAGAGGCCATTTAGTCCAACCCAAACCTGACCAAGAACCCCTTCTATAACATCCCTTACAAGTGATCATCAATCTCTGTTTAAAAACATCTAGAAGGGAGGTGCCTGGGCTGGAGTGGCAACAGAGATGGCAGCAGGAGGGTAAGAGCCATGGACAAAGATTAATCCGAGATGCTGGGCTCAGACAAAAACAAGGAACCCAGCACTGAGGAGAAGTTCAAGGAGATCAATGAAGCCTATGAGGTATTTAGTGACCAGTGCAAGAGGGACATCTTCAAACGCTATGGGAGAAGGGACTAAAGGATAATGGCCACCATAATGATGGCAAAACTGGTCCTAATTGGTGCCTTCTTCAGCTAAACTTTCTATGTGGTTCCTCATACTCTGTTTGCTGAATTCTTTGGTGGCCATGATCCTTTTGACACCTCTTTTGATCAACAAAATGGGGAAGAAGTCATGGATATTGATGACCCATTTTCTGGATTTCCAATGGGAATGAGTGGCTTTACCAATATGAACTTTGGCCAACCTCATCTCATCCAAAAACACAGCTGCCAAAAACAGGATCCTCCAGTTACCCATGACCTTCAGGTCTCATTTGAGGAGATCTGTAGTGGTTGTACCAAAAAGATGAAGATCTCTCACAAGCAGCTTAACACTAATGGGAAGGGTATCTGCACTGAGGACAAGAGCCTGACCATAGAAGTGAAAAGAGGGTGGAAAGAGGGGACCAATATTACCTTCCCAAAAGAGGGGGACAAAACATAACCAATGCTCCAGCTGATATCTCTGTTTTAAAGAACAAACCATGCAATATATTTAAGAGAGATGGGTCTGTTGTGATTTACCTAGCAAGGATGACTCTCCATGTAGCCCTCTGTGGGTGTACAGTGAATGTCCCAACACTGGATGGCAAGACCATACCCATAGTGTTCAAGGATGTCATCAGGCATGGAATGAGGTGAAGAGTTCTTGGAGAAGACCTACCTCTCCCCAAAACAGCAGAGAAACATGAGGACCTCACAGTTTGAAGTGAATTTCCCTGACAGAATTCCCCAATCTAAGAACTATCCTGGAATAGATCCTGCCTGTATAGCAACCTCTGCTCCCAAAGTACTAAACCGAGAACATTTCCAAAGCTCAAGGTTTTCTGGACCATCTCCAACAGTTGTGGGCCCCCAGGGTGTGAGGGACCATAAAGTGTTTTCATATTGCTGAGTGTTTCCTGATAATATATTACAGTCTTTTGAAGTCTTACATTAGGCTTCAGTGGTTTTGCAAACAATAGGTTCATTCCGAAGGATCTGTCCCTCTTTAAATGGTACCAGTATAACTGGCCTATTCTACCTGTTCCCAGGAACAATCCAAGTTTTCTGTCACCTCCAATTCAGATCCTAGATTGTATCAGCTTTCCCCTACAATATATACACCCTCCTTTGGATGGAAAGCATTAGACCCACAACTGGACTCTGCTGTTCTTAAGCAGTTTGGGTTCTTACTGTTTGTTATTTGATGTCTTCCTGGAGTATAGTCCTGGTTGCAAGACCATTTCTGCCTCTTATTGCTGTTTGTTACTCTTACATGTATTTTATTCCAATTTTATCTTCACATATCTTGTTTTTTATTCCAAAAATAATAACCTCCTTTCTTGCTATCCCAGAATGAAATATTATAATTTATCTTCAGAATTGCCTTATTGGTGTCTAAAAATTTATATAAAGGGAGGAAATGAGAGGTTTGACTCAAGCAACCAATGGGGCAATCTAAAAGTGTTTCTCTATAGTCAGAGTCATTCATAGACTGGGGTCCATTATTGTATTTTCCATCTTCTTGACCACCTTCTGGGATGTACAGATCTACTATTAACCCTATGAATCCCTTAACCCTAACCCAATCTGAACAAATGGATTCTGGTCTCTCTCAAAGGAAATCAATCCTTTTGAATTTAGTGCAGCCCTAGTTATAATCCCTTTTGATAAAAGGGTCTTTGCTTCTGATACATGAGCACCATGGAACTTCAGTAAATAATTTTTGTATAAATCTGTATAAATTTGGTATGCACTTAAAAAATGTGTCTAGAGGGCAGTTGGGAGGGAGAAGAGCCTTAATATATCCTGAGGCAACTCATCCCACCTTTAAGCAACTCTCATTTTATTTTATTATTTTTTTAAACCCTTAACTTCTGTGTATTGGCTCCTAGGTGGAAGAGTGGTAAGGGTGGGCAATGGGGGTCAAGTGACTTGCCCAGGGTCACACAGCTGGGAAGTGGCTGAGGCCAAATTTGAACCTAGGACCTCCTGTCTCTAGGCCTGACTCTCAATCCACTGAGCTACCCAGCTGCACCCCCTAAACAACTCTCATTTTAAAGTGTTTCTTTGCATCAACCATAAATTTGCCTCTTTCCACTTTTACCCCATCTGTTTGGCCTTAAGATGTCTTGAGAAGCAATTCCTCAAAAACCTCAAAATTGTGTTTCTTTCAGGACAACTTGGTATATATTGGACTAGTCCATCTACTTTTTCTGTCTTTTTTTTTCTTCAATGCTATTTTGAGTTTCTTAAGTGGTTCATGCAAGATTTTTATACTGGAATCCAAATGAATTGCCTCTCCTACGGGGAGAAGAGTTGGCTGCAAAAATCTTACTGATCTTTTTCATTATTTGTCTGTTCGTCTTGTCAGTTTCCTGCTTAAATGCTTTTAAGATGGCTTTATTATTTGGTTCTCCCAGGAAAGATATGATAAGTTGGAGATCATTCAAAGAAGGGCAATCAAGATAATAAAGGGTGTTGAATTCATACCATAAGATTACTTGAAGAAACTAGTGACTTTTAGTTTATAGTAAAGGAAGTTCGGCAGCTAGTTAGCACAGTAAATTGAGTGACAGGACTAGAGCCAGAGGAAGACATTTTCCTGAATTCAGATCTGTCCTCAGGAACTTGCCAGCTGTGTGATCTTGGGCAAATCACTTAACTTTATTTGCCTCAGTTTCTTCACCTATAAAATGAGGTAGAAACGGAAATGGTGACCCACTGCAGTATTGCTGCCAAGAAAATCCCAAATGAGGTCACAAAGAGTGACTATAAACTATAGATATGACTGTAAAACGATTGAACAACAACAAAGAATGTTCAGGGGGTGTAGGTTAGCTGTCTTCATGTATTTAATTAGATTTTTTTTTCATTTTTAACCCCAGAAGGCAAAACCAGACTCAATGCATAGAAATTACAAAGTATATTTCTCTCTGTTCTTGGGAACTAGCAGTTTTCTCTTTATTAAAGGATTTTTAGCTAAGGTCAAATGAACAGTTTCTAGATATGTTATAGTGCAGATTTTTTTTCAGACCTAAGTAAATGGCCATTGAGGTCCCTTTCAACCTGGAAATTCTTTGATTCTGTGACAAGTTTTCTTTGCACTTGTTTTTTCTCTTCACCACCTGTTACTTTATTATCAGGTTATGATGCTCATAATCTTTTTTCTTCTTCATACAATTTTATAAAGATGTATTTTCTAAATAGATGTTGCTCTTGGAAACCCTACCTCAGCTTAGCAAGAACTGCCATATGATGGTAGAGACAGTTTCTAAGATGGTTTAGTCTCCTTTTGGCAAGTAATTACCTCTAATAAACTTCTACATAAAATCATTTTGCAATTAGTGTCAGTGCCTCTTCCTGCACTTTCTAGAAACATCAATAGCTTATTTAAAAGCTCAGGTTTGAATTTTAAAAATTTAATGATGTATCTTGATTTTATTTTTTTTATTCCTTCTTCAGGTTATATATATTTTTTTAATCTGTGCTCTAACAAATTGGTGGCCTGGCTATAGACATATACATCAGTAATGTGTTGTTTTCTATATATAAAAATGATATCAATTTAATTTTTGTGATATTCTTTGGATTCCCTTATCACCCCACCCCAGACTACTGCCTCAAGAAACAATTCATGACCTTATAGACATTCTTTATCTTTTCATATTGTGTCATGGACCCCTTTGGCAGTCTGGTAAAGACTAGGAACACTTTCTCCTAATATTTTTAAACTCATTAAATGAAATAAATAGGATTACAATGAAGACCAGTTAGATTGAAATACAATAATCAAAAAAATTTAAACAAGTTCATGAGCCTCAGGTTAATAATCCTTGGGCGAGGCTTTTGGTAAGTCTACAATACAAGTCTTTGACCTGTCTCACTACTTACTCCTGAACCAATTTTAAAAAATAACAAAAAACCTTTACCTTCCATATTAGACACAGTATTAGTTCCAAGGCAAAAGAGAGTTAAGGGCTAGGCAATAGAGGTTAGGTGACTTTCCCAGGGTCACATAGCCAGGAAGTATCTAAGGTCATATTTGAACCCAGGACCTTCTGTCTCTAAGTCCTTGCTCTCAGTCCACTCAGCCACCTATTTCCTCACTCCTGCACCAATTTTTAAGCACATTTTTGGATTGTCTTTAATCATACTCCTAGTTGCATTGAAGTCAGGGAATATCAAGATGCCCTGCAGCCTCTGAATCTCTCTGCCCTTCCCCTCATATTGTGAGAAGTAGTGGGATTTTAGAAAAGAAAAAAATGATAATTAAAACTTTAGAATGGAAATAATACTGATCATACAGAGAGATGTATTGCTTAGTTAAGGTAGATCAAAGCCAAGGTGTATGGCAGAAGTAGACTTCTCTTTGTCAGGGATTGGGATCACTTACCTTGCTCTTCGAGTTTGAGCTAGTTCGGGTGATATATATATATATACATCATTAAGTCTTTATCTGAGATAGAGGGAAGAATTAGATATGGTAGCATCTTTCTCCTGTATCCTGGCCCCATCCATGCTAAAAGCAGTCCCCAAAACTTTACCTGATAATAATTGGGCTTCTGACCCTCTGGACTTCATTGCCATGCCCCTATTCTAGTCCTTTAATTCATCCCGAGCCCTTGTCAGTTTCCTTTTAGATGCTGTTTTTCCCATTACAATGTAAGCTTCTTGAGGTCAGGGACTACCTTTGTTTTTGCATGTATATTTATCCTCAGTGCACAGTGACTGGCATGTAAGGAACTTGATTGCCTTGATGACTCAAACTGAAATGACTGAATTAAACATCATTTTGAACTATTCAGATTGTCACTGCTCCTTTGCCCACTTAAAAGAGTGAATTGTGCATTTCTTAAAACTATTGAATTTAAAACAGTTTCTATGTTTCGTAGGGGAATTCCAGGGTCTGAGAGAATAGGGTATGTGCTTGGTAGTTTTTATGCTTTATTTTATGATAGCATAATGTTTATTTGTTGATTGATTCTATGCCAAGAATAAAAGCAACTGATCATATATTCCTTTTTAAATATGTTTTTCTGTTTCTTTGGGAAATCAACCCCATTGTGCCAATGTCTCATTACTAAGGTTCACTTAAATGTCAAGGAGGATACAAGATCTAAAAGTAGGGAAGAACTCAAAGATCTCCTAATTTGGGAGATCCACAACAATCTACATTCTCTGAGATAATCAGAGGAATAATGAGGATTTAGAAGGTCAGTGACTCTCTGAGAACCATAGAAAATTCAACATTTATCAACTGGTGGGGTAAATGATCATACTTGCTAGGTAGGAGATCATGGGAATAAACAGGTTCTAATCCTTGTTGAATAGGATCATAACAGTGGTTAACAACACCACCTACTGGTCTATAAAATATATCTCGATTTCTTTTGGAAGGACTTAATAAATTCCTCATAGAATTTCTCTATCTCTTCCTCCTCTACAACAGACTTTGACATAAACTGCAATTTTCATGTCTTCTTTCTTCCTTCTAATATCCTTATTAAAACACTGTAATTTAGTATAGCCAAATACTCTATGAAATTATATTTCTTATTACATTTGGATATACAATAAACCCATCTCTGCCAATCCTTTTATCACTCTCAAGAACTTATGAGCCATCCTTTCATTAACTGCAACTCTCTTACAATTTCTTATTTTATTTACAGAAATATTGATATGACAGTCTTTTCCTAGTAGTAGGTCCATTTGTTATCATTAGGCAACTAGGTGGAGCAGTGGATAGACAGTAGAACTTGGGGTCAAGAAGAAATCACTTCAAATCCCATTTTAGACACTTACTAGCTGTATAATCTTGGGCAAGTCACTTAACCACTCTATACTTCAATTTCCTCATTTGTAAAATAGGCATAATAATAGTACTTACCTTGTACAGTTGTTGAGGTGATCAGATGAGATAATATTTTTAAATTACTTAGCAAAATGCCTGGCATATAATAAGTGCTAGCTATGATTAGAATATTGGTAGCTAAGTTAATGTTTATAAATGGTCTTGAAAGTTGATTCTCAGCACTTCCAGCCTCCTTTTCTACCATGCTATAACTGTCATAGCAAAAGCAGAATAATAATAATTATACAAGACAAAGAACAATTTCATATTTTCTGTAGTTTTGTAGTTTTATGGATTACCGTGACTATAGAATTCATACTGAAGTGGTCCATCTACTGTTTGTTTTTTTCCTTTTTTTTTTTAAATTTTTTTTAATCTTTACCTTCTGTCTTAGAGTCAATACTGTATTGGCTAGGCAATACTGTAAGGGCTAGGCAATGGGAGTCAAGTGACTTGCCCACGGTCACACAGCTAACAGGTATCTGAGGCCAGATTTGAACCTAGGACCTCCCATCTAACTCTCAATCCACTGAGCTACCCAGCTGCCCCCTTGTCCATCTACTGTTGATGAGGCTTTCTGGATTTAGCCAGATGGAACCTCAGAAAGCAGGCATAATCTATTGATTGGATCATTTATGAATTTTTCCATAGTAACACCTTCCAAAGAGCTTGAGCCCCACAGACATAACCTTCAAGAATCCCAGAGTTAACTCCATATTATAATGATTGATCAACTCATTCATTGCTTTCAATATTTCAATCAGTTCCGAATCTAGCAAATATACTATTATCATTTAGATGCTTAATATAATTTTTTTTAATTGTTGTCCTCCAACACCAAGGAACTTATGAGAAAGAATGCTATCCACATCCAGAGAAAGAACTGTGGGAGTAGAAACACAGAAGAAATACATACGATTGATCATGTGGTTTTATGCGGATAGGATTGGGGTTTTTTAAAAGATCACTCTATTGCGAATATGAATAATATGGAAATAGGTTTTGAACAATG
The DNA here is from genome assembly GCF_016433145.1 of Gracilinanus agilis. NCBI lineage: Eukaryota > Metazoa > Chordata > Mammalia > Didelphimorphia > Didelphidae > Gracilinanus > Gracilinanus agilis. Next base: position 415,187,455 of record NC_058133.1, on the reverse strand, counting down.
ATACATGTATAACCCTGTGGAATTTCTTGTCATTTCTGGGAGGGAGGAAGGAAGAAGAGTAGGGAAAATCATGAATTGTGTAACCATGGAAAAATATTCTAAAATAAATTAATTAAAATTTTAATTAAAAATTACAAAATTAAAAATTAATTAATAAAAATTAAATTGTTGTCCTCTGCAATTATCACCAGTTTCCACTCTTTTTGAGTGGAATTCCTAATACCATTCTTAAAGAACTATGCTATCCATTTAAAATAATTCTGTCACTTGTCCTGTTTCTATCATATAAATATTTGTGTATGCATACACATATAAACATGTGTATCTATATACATATATATGCATATGTTTATAAAATCTAAACTGATTAATAAGTTCCTTAAGCATTCAAACTGATCTCTTTTGTCAAGTCCTTTTTTTCCTTCATCTGAGTTCTTTTTGTTGCTTGATTTTAATAATTTCATTCTTTAGAGTTTCTCATCCCTCTTAAACTGCTTCCCTCTTTAAAATATTAGAACATTGGTTCCTATCTATACCTTCTTCAAACCCTCTGAAGTATACTCACACAAACAACATTCTGGTTTCTGGTTTAATACTTGACTACTTCTCAAATAGACTATTCCTATACTGATTGATCTCCTTCCTTAAGATTCTCCCCACTAATCCATCCTCCCTTCATTTTTCACACTAATTTTCTTAAAGCACAGAGTTCACCATATCAGCCCTTACACACAGACACACACAGACACAGACACAGAAACAAACACGTACACACACATATCTAGTGACTGTTGGGCATTTAAAATTTCATAACCTCATTTCTCTCTGCTTCTTTATCCTTCTTATTTTTACTTTCTTCCATATACTGTATTATCCAGTTGGGCATCTTGCTATTTCTCCTACAAAACATTCCATTATCATCTCAGTACATAGGCACTAGCTTCTGAAATTGACTCTTACTCATGTTGGTTGTTTCCCTTGCTTCCTTAACAACTCAGATCAAATCATCAAATCCTACTTCCTGCAACTGCTGGTTTCCCCAACTGCTAATTTCTTCTCTCTGGATTACCATCCAACTATTCTTTACATATCTTCTCCCTGGATTACCATCCAACTATTCTTTACATACCTTGAATATCCCTAATTACCTATATGTTGTTTCCCCTATTAAAATGTGAGTTCCTTAAGGGCAGGAACTATTTTTGCTTTTCTTTGTATGCCAGTTTCTCTAACACAGAGATGCATAATAAATGCTTGTTGACTGACTGATTAGATTCCTAAAACATAAGCTGCATATCCAGGCTATTTCTAGCTTTCCTCCTCTCCATCTTGAACCTGATGGAGGAATATTTCCTCGCCCCAAAGTTCTTATCATTTCTACTTAAGCAACCTATTCCTCCTCCTTGTTGGTGAGGGTACAATTCAGAATGGCAGTTTGTCTGTTGTACCTCTGTTTTTTAAGGATTAAATTTCCATCAAAAGAAGTCACAAATTCATCCACCAGTTATCTTATGAAAAAGAGTGCTACAAGAGAAATTCAAATAGTTCAAGACCCCCATAACTACAATATCATATATCTCTGCTAGTTTTATGGTGTTTTCCTAACTTCTCATCCTATTCAGGTGATCTGTAGAATATTTCCATGACAATATTACTTCTATTTTCCTCTCTGCTATTCTAAACAAATGTATCATGCTAGCTTTTCCACTCAAGTTCTGGATGTCCTCACTTCTTAACACACAGAACTATCCTACCTTATTCCCAATTTATCTTTTCATATGTACTTTGAACCCTTGCCACACAATTTTGTTAGGATCAAATGAATAAACATATAAAATGCTTTGAAAAATATTGTATAAATACTTGCTACTATTTTTATTTCAATCTACTCTTCTAGAGCCATATTCAGTAGACAAATAGAACATTTATTAAATGCTTATTATAAATGTTTGCTCTATTCTAATCACTGAAAATAGGAGCAAAAAGAAAGACCTGCCCTCAAAGAACTTAAATTCTAATGTGGGGAAACAACGAATGAAAAGAAGCTGAAAAGTTGAGGGCCAGGAGAATGGGGAAGGTATCCATTTAAGCAAGGGAGGTGGTCTAAGAGGCATCATGAACTGGTCCAGTTTAAAGACAGCATGGTGGCTAGTGCGGCTGCTTCTTTAAAAGAAAGTTTGCATTCTTTCATGAATATTTCTTTAGTGTAAGCAATATGTGTCTTGTATCATAACATGATCAACATGGAAAATGTATCATATGCATATGCACAACCTATATCATAATGCCTGCTTTCTTGGGGAGAGGAAGTTATGGAAGGGAAGGAGAGAACATAGATTGCACAATGTCGGAAAAATATTATTAAAAATTGTATTAACATGTAATCTACAAAAATAAAAATAATAATTTTTTAAAAGAGGTTGGGAAGGAACTGTTTTAACTCCTATCCCATCATGTTTCATTGATACCTGTGAGGTCACTTGCCTCCTTTCATTGGTATCTCTAGTTCATCCTATTTTATTACCCATACTTAATGTATTTTTATATAGTTATTTGAAGTGATGGGTTTTGATACTTTCTCTCTTCTTGGATATTGTATCCTAAAAATTTCTGTTGGCTTTCTTCTATTGTTATTCCTATTCTTATACCTGTTACCCACTATGGCACCAGACTTGTCAAATATATGTGCATTCCTTTTCAGATAGTTCAAGACCCCTATCTTTTGCATTCCTTTTCCAAGTTAAAATTCTTCTAATTAGAAACTCAAAATTCCAACTAAAAAAATAGAAAGATAAGACTGTCCTATCTCTTTATCGTATCTTCATGAAGCTTGAGGTCAATAAGATATAATACATACACAGATAACAAAACAAATGTTCAGAATTCAACAAAAGAAATTTGTTAATTTTTAGTCATTTTTGAGAGCAAATGGGACACCTATATTTGGGTAAATAAACATTGATTTTAATAACATTATGTTGCAGAGTTAACTTCTGTTACAACTTCCCTTAAGCTCAGAACCACTAGAGAAATAGATATATAGTTTGGATTTATTTTATTGGTAGAAGGTTGATAGAAAGTTAAAAAATAATCTGGGGAGGGGCAGTTAAATGGTTCTTTGGATAGAGATCCAGATCTAGAAATGGGATGCCCTAGGTTTAAGTCTGGCCTCAAACAATTTCTAGTTGTATGAGCGAGGCAAGTCACTTAACTCCAATGAGTTGAATTGAATTCAACTCCATAAAAATTTATTAAACACTAACCATGTGCCAGGCACTGTGCTAAACTCTGTGGATACAAAAACAGCCAAAATTTTGAGTTTTCAGCCTAATGGTAAGGTAAGTATCTTTTTAATTTATATTTTTCGAAAATGGCACCAAGAAATTAAGCAACTTTGCCTGCAGGCACAAAGCTAATAAAATCAGATGAAAGTTTCCAATCCCCGTATTACTGGTTCTGAGTCCAGCCCTTTATCTATTATGCCACACTTCCTGTCAAGCTCAGTATTAGGCTATATTATTTCATGCTGTGTTATTTACATGATATAGAGCTGCATATCTTAGAAATAATCTGGTAAAATGACCTTATTTTTTAGATGAGGAAACTGAGGGCAAAAAAAGATAAAATGGCTTTCTGAAGGTCACATATACACTAGCATATCAAGGGTCCTCAAAACACCAAAATATTATTTTTGAAACCTTTACCTTCTATCTTAGAATGAATACTAAGTATTGATTCCAAGGCTGAAGAGTGATAATGGTTAAGCAATTGGGGTTGTGACTTTCCCAGGTCACACAGCTAGGAACTGTTTCATGCCAGATTTGAACCTAGGACCTCCCATCTATAGGCCTGGATCTCTATTCACAGAACCATGTAGCTAACCCCACCCAAATTATTTTTTTAACTTTTTATCAAACTCTTTTAATAATTAAAAAGTGTACATTATGAAGCAGCTAAGTTAAATTTCATGCTTCATGTCACATCCTAACTTAACTTAGATTTTATCTTTATGTTAAAGAAACCTCAATTATTTACTATTCACAATCAGTAGAATATTCTTTTCTAAATAATAATAAGTCAACAAGCATTTATTAAGCAGGTACCATTTGCTAGGCACTGTACAATATGGCTGCAGATACAAAAAAAAGACAAAAGCAAAAATAGGATACTTTTATCTCAGGGCATCAGCCCCAAATACTACATTTTATTCAATTAAATTCTACTTTATCTTCTACCTTTTCCAGGAATTCTTCCATGATTAAGTCCAAGTGACTCTGGTTGCTCCTTCCTTTACTCTGCCATCTCTGAGCACTTAAGTACTCCAGTTGCAATATGTTCATTTAAATATAATTTTGGATGGGTTCTTAAGTTTGTTTTTCATGGAAAAGCATCCTGTCTTCCCAACTAAATTATACCTTTTCAAAGGGCAAGGATTATTTTCTAAATTTTACTTTCCTAGTGTTTAATACAGTGGATATGCAATAAATATTGAAGGACATGGCTGGAATTAAAGAGAAATTTTTGGGGAAAGAGGGAAGAATTATAGTTTCCCTTTACCCATATACTGGTCTTCATCCTATTCTGTCATTGTAAATCCCCAATGAACCTAAAAGTCTCCACTGCCATTTAAACTGTTGCCAATTTTGTACTCTTATTTTTTCATTTTATTTTTAAAGTAAATTTGGCATTCTTTCCATCTTTCATCAGCAGAGGCAGCCTACCTCAGTCCTCAATGAAAGACAGAGAATTAACATCCTTTCTGTAGAATTAACATCACAAAATATATCTTTTGTGTCTCATTCAAGTGTCACTAAAGAATCCAGTAATTTTTATTATTTTGGGCCATTCCAAGTGCCCTGTGGCCTGTGATATATACAGTTGGCCAGTATTTCAGAGTCGAAGATGTTGCAAGAGTTTCTGCATAGAGCAACCTTAAGCAGAGACTCTATCTTAAATCAAGAGGCAACATAATGTAAGAAGTGGGGTTTCAGATAGTTGGGGTGTGTTCAGGTGACCCCCTGGGTGACTATTAAGGGCCCAAACTACTCACACGCCACCCCTCCTTACTATGGAGACATTTGGGGTTGCTGAGCGAGTGGAGGTTCCCCAATATGGACATACTGGGGATGCGTGGGTAGAGGGAGATGTTGTCTTTAGAAGGAGACCCAAGGGACCCCCATCAATTGCTCAGAGCTGGGGTATTTTAACTCAAGCCTTCCCACTCCCCCAAGGCTGACTGCCATTCAAAATGGAGAGCTACTCTCCCTTCACTCACAACCCACGAGGTTCTGCCTCCCTCCCAAATCAGCTGCTGTCCAGATCTGATTTGACTCTCTTAACAAGGGTTTATTCAGGAATGAAGTAATTTAGGGGGTAAAGGAAATGATATCATGAAAAGGTAGGTGGTTTCCTAAAATCCTATTATCAGTCTCCCCCTAGGTAGGGTAATAACAGATATTTTTCAGTGTTCCCCAAAACCCAGTTTATTATATTACTAACTAACTAAAGAGGGAGTGTAGTAAATCAAGGTTTAAAGCAATGTTGGTTGGCCCCCAGGGGCTGGCTCCCCCCACCAGAGTCCAGGCTCTCTGGCCAAACTGAAGAACTGCAATATTCTGTCTTCCAAGGTGTTCAAGAAAGTTGAAGATTCAATTAGATTAGTTGTAGCTGTTGAATGTTTCTGGGAAACTCTCCAAATTTGAGGTTTGAGGGTACTGCGGGTCCCACAGAATCTCTGCCTCCCACCTCCCTGTCCCTCCAGCGCTGGAGAGATAGGGAGTGTGTCAGTTGGCTTCTTCCCATAATTCTTAGCCCTCAGGCTGTCATCCTTCCTGGGTCCTTCTGTGTTCCATCTGAAAATTTCCAAAATGCAGGCTTGCTTGACCTCTTGCCATATCTGTCTAGTCTGTTACAATAATGAAGACAACAGAGTGGTCATTTCAGAACCCAGCCTCCTTCTCTCATTCCAGGGCATTATTTTACAGTGGAAAGTCCTGCTTTACTTAGAAATTCCTAATAAGAATAAGAATAACTAGCATTAATATAGTGCCTACTGTGTGCCAAGCATAATGCTAAAAACTCTTTACAAATAATATTTTATTTGATCTTCATAATTTGGGAGGTAAATGCTATTATTATCTCCATTTTACAGAAGAAGAAACTGAAGCAAACAGGTTAAGTGACTTGCCCAAGGTTTCATACAGCTACTAAATAGATAAGGTGAGATTTGAACTGAGTTCTTTCTGACATCAGGCTGGGTTCTTTATCTATTGCATCACTTAACTGTTTCTTCCAAGCAAATGAAACACATTAATAAGGTTCTGGGAATTAACTTGACTTCCAAAAGGTTTTCCATATCAAAAAGAAAACTCAGAGATTCAGTTAACTCCTTGGGTAGTCCTTAAAGAAGTTAACTATAATTGCTTTAGTCTGAAATAAAATCCCTGGCCCCAGGATAAAACCCATATGGCTCAGTGGTGTACAAAATGTTGCCTTGTTCGAGAGAGATATGTAAAGGATTTGAAGGTCTCTTCTGGGCTAAATGTTTCATTGCTTTTACTGAAAATCATTGATTTTTTTCAATGATAAATTGTCATACAATATAATCATCATTTATATGACAATATAATATATACCATCCCTTCTCTGCTCCCCCCTCTCCCTCATCAAAGTCATATATTTACTTTATATAGCTACAGGAAATTTTCTGGAATTCAGCGTGATATATCTGGGTCAGGCAGGAGATGGCATTCCCAACTCGATTTCATGGGCATTAGCAGGACTTCACACATGTGCAGACCCAAACTACTTGGGACTAATGTCTCCCAGACTTTCCTTCTTGTACCTCCAACCTGCATTCCTTCCAGGGATCTGAATAACAATAATTACTCATAAATAACTCTCTCACGGCTTTGTCCCTATACTGTGGAGATTCTGATCTCTTTACTTCATGTTACACAAAAGGATTGCTCTCTCACATATAGATGAAAGTGCCATTTGACTAAAGAAGAATCAAACTTAACAAAACACAGGGTTAGAAGGCCAGAGCCACAGGGCCACTCGTAGACAGAGTCAGAAATTTCAATTCCCCTGGCCTTTTTATTACAATGAAAATGAAGCTTTCCACATCTTTTTTAAAAGTCCTGGGTGACAGCACCATTTCACTGCTAGCAAGGTCCAGTAGTTCCATGTTCCCTCACCCAGTCTTCCCTATCTGGTGTTTCTCAAATGCCTGGTTAGGGAAGCACTTCCCAGCACCATAATTTATAAGTCTCATGGGGGAAAAGAGGAAGTTTTTCTCACAACCAGAGAAAAGCTTTCCAATCAGATATTTCAACAGACTAATGGGCAAATGATCCAAGGTCAGGTACTATCTCAGGTATCTTTCCTGGCAGAGCTTCTGAGCTTGTCCCTGGTGTCTCCAGCATCACATGGCTTTGCCTTGGTTTGGAGAAGGGTTAAGTAGCAGGTCTATAGTCAAATATGAAAGAGCAACCACCCTACTGCACTCATATGTCACGGTCAAGCCTATTTTCCTACACACACACACACACACACACACACACACACACACACACACACACTGCATGTGCACACAGACACATCCAAAGTCCTAGGTTGCAATCTTTTGTGTCCCCAGTGTCTTGATTCCATTTCAAATGCCCTCCTTCATTGTATAATCTTAGAATGACCATGAGCAGCTGATTTAATATAAAGTACCCCTGGTAATGTACTTCCACATTTCCTGTTGGAACCTGAAAATTAAAGGAAAATACAGGGGAGGAGAAAAAACATTAAATGGAAATTAAATATACATAGAACTAAATAACAGCAGGACTGAAAATACATTATACGAAACCTTGGACAGGAAAATAGAAAATATGGAAAATGTTATTTAAATGACTAGAACAGGTAAAGCTTCATGGATGAGCTTTGAACAGCATTTTTAAGGAAGCCCAGGATATCTGTGAACTGCTCTGGATTTGCTATCACCAAGAGAGAGGAATCAATTCTATCTAACAACTTCTTTCTCTTCCATTCCTTTGACAATGTCTGCTTCCTCTTTCAATCCATAACCAATTCCTATATACTGATAGAAGAAAGAGGGGCACATTCTGGTGCGTATTAAGTACAATCCAGACTAGAAAGGGACATATGCTTAAAAATAATAATAGCTTACATTTACATTTTACAGTTTATAAATCACTTTGCATGCATTACCTCATTTGATCTTCACAAGAACTCTGTGATGCTGCCAGTAATATTATTCTCATTTAATGAGAAATGAGAATAAGGTTCACTGAGGTTAAATAACTTCTTTTGGTAGGATTCTAGAAGTAGAGCCAAAAGAGATTCTATAGTTCATCTGATCTAATCTCATTTTACAGATGGAGAAACTGAGACCTGGAGAGGTTAAGTGAATTGCTAAAGGTCACACAGCCAGTGAGTGTTAAGAGTCAGGACTCAAACCAAAGTTTCTCCTTATTCCAAGTCCAGCTTAAGATATTTCCCTTCCAGGGGCAGCTGGGTAGCTCAGTGAATTGAGAGTCAGACCTAGAGACCAGAGGTCCTAGGTTCAAATCCGGCCTCAGACACTTCCCAGCTGTGTGACCCTGGGTAAGTCATTTGACCCCCATTGCCCACCCTTATCACTCTTATATCACTCTATATCTTCCACCTAGGAGCCAATACTCCGACCTCAGACACTTCCCAGCTGTGTGACCCTAGGCAAGTCACTTGACCCCCATTGCGCACCCTTACCACTCTTCCACCTAAGGAGCCAATACACAGAAGTTAAGGGTTTAAAAATGTAAAAAATATATATATACATATATATTTCCCTTCCCTCATTTTTTTCTCCCTTCTGAGTTCCAACCCATTCCTTAGAAGTGAGGTTAGGATATTTTGATTATATGAAATTAAAATTTTTGCACAAACAAAACCAATGTGGCCAAAATTAGAGAGAAAGTAGGAAACTTTGAAAAAATTAGAATTTCTCTGATAAGGTTTCTCACATATATAAAAACTGAGTCAAATTTACAAATATGAGGACTTCAATTTATATATGGTAAAAGGATATGAATAGCTATTTTTTGAAAGAAGAAATCAGAATTATCAATAGTCATATGAAAAAATGTAAATCTCTATTGCCTGGAGTAAGTAAAATTAAAACAATTCTGAGGTACTGCCTCATACTTATCAGCTGTGCTAACATAATGAGCTCACATAACTAATAAGGAAAATGATAAATACTGGAAGGATATGGAAAAAGAGGTACACCAGTAATATTGGGGTAATTATAAACAGGTCCAACCATTCTGGAGAAGATTTGGAACTATGCTATGAAACTCTACATATTCTTTGACCAAGAAATACCATTATTAGGGTTATGTCCCAAAGAGATCAAGTTTTTAAAAAAGGACCTATATATATAAAAGCATTTATAGCAGTTCTTTTAGTGTTGGCAAAAAAATGAAAATTGAGGAGATGCCTATAGATTGGGGAGTGACTGAACAAGTTATGGTATATGATTGTGATGCAATACTGTTGAGCTATAAGAAATAATGAACAGGATAGTTTTAGAAAAATTTTTTGAACTGATACAAAATGAAGTAAGTAGAACCAAAAGAACATAGTATACAATAACAATAATATTGTAAGTATGGCCAACTGTGAAAGACGTACCTACTCTAATCAAAACAATTATGCAAGAGAATTCCCAGGGACTTACAATGAAAAATTCTATCCTCTTTTAGAGAGAGAACTGATGAACTCTGAGTGCATATTGAAGTATGCTTCTTTAAATTTATTTTTCTTGCTTTTATTATTTTTTGCAACATGACTAATTTGAAAATGTTTTGCATGACTTCACTTGTATAATTGACATATTGTGTGCCTCTCAATGGGTGGGAGAGAGGTTGGAAGGAGGGAGAAAATGTGAAACCTAGAATTTTTTAAATGTTAAAATAAATAGAGCATAATTATTTTTAAGTAAGTTAATGCCACCCCCTTTATTTTTTTTAAGTGCAGTGATTTACTGTTTCTTTCTCCAATTCATTCTTTACAGACAAGGAAACTAAGGCAAACAAGGCCAAGTAACTTGCCCAGGGTCACACAGCCAGTGTCTGAAACTAGATCTGAATTCACAAAGATGAGTCTTCCTGACTCCACGCCTGGCACTCTATTCTCTGTGCCACCCAACTGCCTGGCACCTCCTTTAAAAAAGAAGGCAACAAAAGAAAGGATCAGCAGAATAACCTTGGGGTAAATGACCTCAGCAATATAGTGTACAATAAATCCAAAGATCCTAGATTTTTGGAAAAGAACCCATTATTTAACAAAAACTGCTGAAAAAATTGGAAAACAGTATGGGAGAGATTAGGGTTAGATCAACATCTCACACCCTATACCAAGATAATATCAGAATGGGTAAATGACTTAAATATAAAGAGGGAAATTATAAGTAAATTACGCAAACATAGAATAGTATACCTGTCAGATCTATGGGAAAGGAGAGAATTTAAGACCAAGCAAGAAATAGAGAATATTACAAGATGTAAAATGAATAATTTTCATTACATTAAATTTAAAAGGTTTTGTACAAACAAAACCAATGCAACCAAAATTAGAAGGGAAACAACAAATTGGGGGGGGCGGGAATTCTTTATAACAAAAACCTTCAAGAAAGAGGCACTGAGGCTGATACATTGGGGCACAATTGAATGTAATGAAATTCTTTACTAGCAGTGCAATGACCCAGGAAAATTCTGCAGGACATATGAGAAAGAAGGCTATCCATATGCAGAGAAAGAACTGTGGGAGTAGAAATGCAGAAGAAAAACATATGATTGATCACCTGGTGCAATGAGTATATGATTAAGGATGTTGACTTTAAATGATCACTCTATTGCAAATAATAATAATATGAAAATATGTTTTGAACAATGATACGTGTAAAACCCAGTGAAGTTTCTCATCAACTTCAGGAGGTGGGAGGAAGGAGGTGAGGGAAAGAATATGAATCATGTACCTATGGAAAAATATTATTAATTAATTAAAATAATAATTAAAAAATAATAAATATTATCTAATAAAATATTTAGAACAATTGATAATGAGTTCTGCCAAACTCTTTCTATGAAACAAGTATAGTGCTAATAGCTAAACCAGGTAGAGCTAAGAGAGAGAAATAAAACTATAGCCAACTTCATTAATGAATATAGATGCAAAATTTTATTACCAATATTATTTAATACTGTACTAGAAATACTAGCAATGGCAGTAAGAGAAGAAAAAGAAATTTTAAAGATATCAGAATTGGCAAAGATAGTAAAACTATTTTTTAAAAATAAACCCACATAAATCATCAGCATTTCTATTTATTACTAACTGAGTCTTGTAAGAAGTAATAAAACATATTCCATTTAAATTAACCTTGGAATAAAATACTTGGGAGTATCTTCCAAAACAAATCTGGAAACCATATGAACATAATTATAAAACACTTTTTATACAAATATAGTCAAATTTAAATAATTGAAGAAGTATTAATTTTTCATGGATAGGCAGAGCTAATATATTCAAAATAGTAAGCCTTCCTAAACTAATCTACTTATTCAATGCCTCCCAATTAAATAACCAAAAAAAATTTTATTGAACTAGAAAAATTAATAAAATACATTTGGAAAAACAAAAGGTCAAGAATATCAAAGGAAATAATGAAATAGAAATGTTAAAGAAGGAGGTCTAGCAATACCCGATTTCAAACTATATTATGAAGCAGTAATTATCAAAACTATCTGGTTCTGGTTTAGAAGTAGAAAAGTATGTCAGTGAGACAGAAAAGATATGCAACAAATAGTCATAAAAGATTATAGTAATCTTGTATTTGAATTTACTATTTGGTAAAAACTGTTGGGAAAACTGGAAAGCAGTTTGTCAGAAAAGATCAAAATGGATACATAAGCTAGATATAAAGAAAAAAAGAATTTATGAATAAATGAGTTAAAATCTTGATGAAATGAAAAATATATAATTTCAGATACATTAAATTCAAAAGTTTTGTGCAAATAAAACTAATATAATCAAGAGTAGAAGGAAAATAATAAGTTGGGGAAATTTTTATTGACAGTTTCTTAGAGGTCTCATCTAAAATATATAGAAAACTTAGTTCAAATCTGACCTCAGACATTTCCCAGCTGTGTGACCCTGGGCAAGTCACTTAACCCACATTGCCTACCCCTTCTGCCTAAAAGGGTTTAAAAACAAATAAATAAAAACAAACAAATAAATAAATAAATAAATAAAATTGGCAAATACAAAATATTAAAAAAAATAATAAAATATATAGAAAACTTTCTCAAATATATAAGAAAATAAGCCATTCCCATTTGATAAATGGTCTAAGAATATGAATAGACAGTTTTTGGATAAAGAAATCAAAACTATATATAAATATTTGAAAAATCCTCTAAATCATTATTGATTAGAAAAATGCAAATAAAAACAACTCAGATATCTCACACCTATCAGATTGGCTAAAATGATAAAAGGGCAAAAAAACTAATGTTGGAAAAATTAGGTCACTAACATACTGTTGATGGAACTGTGAACTAATCCAACCATTTTGGAGAACAATCTGAAAGTATGCTCAGAGTTATTAAACTGTATATACCTTTTGACCCATTAATACCACTATGAGGTTTATTTCCTAAGGTGACTAAGAAAAAAGGAAAAGAAACTATATGTTCTAAATTATTTATAGCAGCTCTTTTTATGGTGGCAAAGAACTGGAAACTGAAAGGATGTCCATCAATTGAGAAATAACTTAACAAATTGTAGTGTGTCATTGTGATGAAATACTACTGTGCCATAAGAAATTACAAAAAAGATGATCATAAAAAAAGCCTTGAAAAGGTGATGCAAAGTGAAATGAGCAGAACAAGGAGAACAACTCCAAGAAACTCAACACTTTTTAGTCATGATATCTTTTTTGATATCTACTACCATAGAAGGAATAGAGTAGAATCTGAATGCAGGTTGAAAAATACCATTCTTCACTTTATTCCCCCATAAATTTTTCTTTAGTGTGTAAGCTATATGTGTCTTGTTTCACATGTTGAACAGGGAAATATGTATGATATGATGACACATAAACAACCTATATCATATTGCCCACATTCTTGAGAAGAGAGAGGTAAATAAGAAGGGAAAAAAGAATGAGACATAGATTTATGGTCATAACTAATGTGAAAATGTGTTTCTCTTAGATAAACATATTTATTATAATTTATTACATATTTAAAACAAATTCTATTATATTATGTTATATATTTTAAAAAATAAATGGTAACTCAAAAGAAAAAGCAACCCTCCCTAATCCATTCAGTTAATAATGATCTTCCTGCTAAAATCACAGATCAAAAATCTAGGGTTGGAATGGACTTTAACAGTTATCTAGTCTAACCTCTCCTCTTTACAGATGAGAAAATGGAGACTTACAGTGCTCAAGTGACTTACCCATGGTCATAGGGATAGTACCTGGAAGAGACAATCTTATTCCTCTCTGTTCCATGTTCTTTCCACTATTTGTACCTCTCTCATTAACTTATTATGTATTCTTTTGTATTCTATTCATTTGTACATGTGCCATACCCCCTCCTAAACTGTTAAATCTAAGAAGAGTGAGAGTATCTTACTTTAAATTTTCACTGCTACCAGAATGTAACATATAGTGAAGGTTTAAGAAATATTTGATGTACTTAATTGCTTTCTATATTCTCTAGACTAGCCTTTTTTCCTATCAATCTTCATAAACTATGAACATTAATGTCCTCTTTCTTCTCTGTTTCAAAAGCATATTAAGTAATCTATCTTTTTAATTTTAATTTTTTAAGTTTTTATTTTGAATATTTTCCCATAGTTACATATTTCATGTTCTTTCCCTCTCCCCCAAGCCCTCCTAACCCCACTTAGCCGATGTGCAATTCCACTGGGTTTTACATGTATCATTGATTAAGACCTAATTCCATATTATTGATAGTTGGACTAGAGTTATCATTTAGTGTCTACATCCCCAATAATATCCCCATCAGCCCATGTGTTCAAGCAATTGTATTTCTTCTGTATTTTTCCTCCCACAGTTCTTTCTCTGCATATTCAGTAATCTAAAAGAAATTTTTTATCTAAAAAAAACTAACCAAAATGTATATATTACATCCTTATAATTTTTTCAGTAAGGAAGGGAAGAGAGAAAGAAAAGAGAAAGGGACGAGCCCCATCTCAGACATTACAGATGTTTGTTAAAGAAAGTTTTCTTGAAATTCCCTTAACTAGAGTATCTTTGTTAGATTTGCTGATATAGCTCCCTGATCGTGACAATATTTACACTCTTTTTTAAAGGACATTTTAGAAATTTTCTGGCAGCATTCTGCCATCAATAATTCAATGTAGGTTTAATCACTTATGCAAATTTTATTTTATGGGGAGGGGAAAGGTAAAAAAGGAAAATGGTTTGGGGATTTTGTACATTGGCAGACCCTTCAAAAATATTGATTGGGTGCTTGATTTTGGATAACTTTCTTGCACCTTTGAAATTTGTTAGTTTCTAAGTCTGGAGCTATTTAAATAGAAGGATAATTCAATAGGATGTTTTATTTATACTCCTACAAAATTATTTACACTATTAGCTTTTTATTTTCATTTTTTTCTGGACTTCCTTGTTTTGAAAAATATTTAATCTTTTATGAGAGTCCCCAAATCATGGAAAGGTACAAAAATATTGAATAATGTGAAAAGTATATAAAGTCACATCAGAAACCAGATGATCTTTTTTTCTGCTTATCTTTGAAAAATATGTGATAGCCCATTGTGTATCAATTAAGATCTGTAAAAAAGAAGGGCCATTTATTGCTCTACTTTTATCCACTATGGTGTCTCAAGTCTGTTTCTCAATTTGGACTCTTTCTTGGAGTATGCATATGAGACTCTAGGCAGGGTCAGAGTTTGAAAATTGCTTCAAAAATGCACTCTTTGGAGCCTTATCTAGGAAGGTTATTCCTTCATCTTCCAACAATGTTTCTCTTCCCTCTCCCTCCTACCCCACTCTCATTAGTCTACCTGTGCTTAAAGAGGTAATGAGTATTTCTAGTTGTTTCTCCTGGCCCCAAAGAGGATCAAAATTACTTAAAGGCCTTTGGCACATAATGAGAATAAAATGGTGAAACTACTTTTTTTCTCTATTCCTGGGTATCCCCAGAATTTTTAAAAGTGACTCAAAAGAGCTTAGGACAATATATGCTTGACAAAACATGTATCAGTCTATAGGGGTATGTGGGATTTTCTGAGAGGACTAGCACCTCTGGTGTAAGGACTTACTGAATGTGTCTAAGGGCTGTATATCCACCATTTGTGTCCACCTTTCACCCAACTCTCAAATGTGGTCCCGAGAAGCTGCAGCATGCACAGTGGCTATACCCCAGTTAAACCACATCAGCAGACTGGCTAAATTAGATTGAGGGTAACTGGCAGGCTTTAAACCTATTGGTGAATTAGGGGGATAGCTACCCCTAGCATGTAAAGTCTGCCCCCTGAGGAATAAACAGATGAGAATAATAATTCATTCCAACTGCCATGCAGGAGGTTGAAGGGGATATATGGAGGGCTTAGTAGAACTTGGTCAGACATGGAAGATGCCAAGGTCAAAATCTCAACCTCCCAGGCCATTGCAGGTCACCTGGTCTTTTTTTTAATCTTGCCACTAGACTTCGATAACTGTGGAAAAGAAAGTGAAACTTGGCTCTGCCTCATTTAAATCCAATTTACTCACAAGCCAAAACTGCACTGATCCTGTGATGTCATTGGTCCTCTTTAGAAACAAAAGGCAAACATCAGACTGTAGCACACTTAGGTATCCTAAGACTAAGCCCTGCCACATAAACCACTTCTTTGTTGCCTTAAATTCTAAGTTGGAATGTGTCCCCCAGGACCAAAATGTCCCTGGTTCTCTTTGGCTATTTTGGCTATTTGGCTATTCTCAAATGCTCCAAAAATCCTTGTGTATTCATTAAACAAAATATCAGAATTGATGCCCACAAATAGTTATATTCAGAAATTATAGCCAAAACTTTAGAAATTTCCCTGTGAGGAAATATTTTTTTTTCCTTTGAGGAAAGTTTTTTCTCCCCACTTGAGCAAGTGAACGTCATATAGAAAATGAAATCCTATACATTATTAAGACTCTTTAAAAGGCAATCCTGATGGAAATTTCAGTGTTTTTCTTCTAGAAATGGTAACTTTAGAAGAACTGTAAATGTAAGCAGAAAGTGCCCGGATATTGTTTAGTGCCTTCTTTTGGCAGTAGGCTAGGAAGTAAAAGCAGAAAAAGCTGTGTAACAAGCACTTTAGATGTGCCAATGATGAGAAAATGTTGAAACCGAGAAGTATCATCTCCAACTCATAGTTAACACTGTGATCCATTTCTCTATAACTCAATAACCACAGTGTTGGAGGCCCTTGTTTTCATGGCACTGACTAATATATTTGTAGATTCCTGCTGAGCCTTATGATGTGTGTAGCCTGTTTCTTTTCTGTGACATCTTAATGGCTTGTAAATTATACAGTGTAGATCAGCAGTGACACTCCTTGCTAAAAGTTGTTGAGCTGCCTTTGGCATTTCCCTCTCACACACTAACCCAGTCACATTTCTATATAAATGATCTTAGAGCAAGAAGCTATGTGGTTTCTGGAGCAGCCGCTATACAAAGGCCACTACAATGAACATATCAAGAAGGGTAAGACATAGCTCTAGTCCTGCACGACTTCTAGTCTAGCGAGGAAGAAGGGGCATATAGATTAAAAGATTTTTAACAAAACTACAATTATCCAAGATGTCAGCAAGTGGTATGGACTTTCATTGCCACTGGAACTCAGAGTGATTAATAAATCAATCAGGCATTTATTAAGCTCCTACCATATTCTAGCTACTATGCTAAGTGTTGGTGATATAAATATAAAATGAATGTCAGATCCATCCAGGATCTGACAGTCTAGCCAAGGGTAGCAACAACATGTGCACAAGTATGCAAACATACATGCATACAGAATACAAGAAAACTTTTCAAGAAAGGTACTTGAAGTTGAAGAGATTGAGAAAGGTTTCCTCTGGAAGCATTACTTGATCTGAACCTTAGAGTAAAGATTCTTTTTTTTTAAGGAGAAATAAGTATTCTAAGAGGCAAGAAAGGAGGATATTCCAGGCATACATAGAGCATAGTTAGTGGGATAATGCAATAATAGAGATGGAAGATACAGTAATGTGTATGAGGAATAATGTCAGTTTGTCTGAACTGCAATCTATATGAAAAGAAATAATGTATCATAGCTAGAAAGGTAAGTTGGGACCAGATGGTGAAAGACTATCAAAGCTAAAATATGGGATTTCCATTTGATTCCAGAGTTGGAGAGTGAGACTTCTCACAGGTGATGGTCAGACTTGCCCTTTAAGAAAATCAGTTTGATAGCTGTGTAAAGAATGATCACCAAGCACTGGCATCTTTAAGGAATGTTTCTGGATATAGAACCTGAAATAAAGATCAAAGAGGAAGAAAGGGATTTGGGGAATATAGAACTATGTGGACAAAGGCAGATTGTATTATTCTACATTCATTCACAGATTCATAAAAAATTTCTACATCCATACACACATTCAAAGAAAGATAGACCACCCAGTCTGACTGGAGTAAAGGTTTCCTATGTAACAAAAGCACTGCAGTCTTGGAATGACAGATTTAGACATTTATGTTATTCTCTAAGTAAAAGCTACATTTTAAGGACTTTTCTACAGAATGCTAAGCAATTCAAAGTACAGAGTGCTGAATTTGAAGTCAGATGATCTGAATTGAAATCCCATTTCTGCCTTACTTTATGTTTGACCTTGGATAAGATATTTAACCACTCTAGGCATCACTTTCTTTATCTGTAAAATGAAGAGGTTGGAATACAGGGACTCTAAAATTCCTTCTACCTCTATTTCTATGAATTCAATGAAAAATATGATAGCAATATATAGGATATATTTTTGTATAGGATTCAGCTGGAGATGAGGAGATCAATTAGGAGACTTTACAATAGTAAACATTTGAGGTTTTATAAAAGTCTAGACTAGGTTTATACTAATCAAACTAGTAAGACAGCTAGATGATACAATGCATAGAGTATCAAGTCAGGAAGACCTAAATTCAAATCTAGTCTCAGACAGTAGTTTATGACTCTAGGCAAATCAGTTAATCCTTTTTGCCTCCACTTTCTAATCTATAAAATGAACTAGAGAATTTACAGGAGTAATTAATTGTATCCCTAGTATGCTTATGATTGTAGGGGAAGAACTTTTGTGTAAGATTTATCAGGAAAATACATAGGATTGTTACTAAAAAGGTAAGGAGGTTTATAATTGTTAAGGCAGTTGGTAAGTTACTAAGCAAGCAATTTGCAATCATGGATATTAAAGGGTGCCAGCTAGTTGTCTGCTTGGTAGGAAAATACCAGGGGAAAACTTGTGGTGGAGAACCAAGTAAGAAAATAAGATAAAGAATCATAATGGAAGTTAGCTGCTGCAGCATATTCAGTGCTTGAAGGCTTTACCCAGCTCAAAATACTAAATGCTTAACTCTCTCTTTGATATTTAAAGGGTTAATACATAGAATGATGACTTTTAATTTTAGTTTATCTGTTATATAAGGGCAGAAGTGACTTGACTTTTTTTTGTCACATGTTTAGGCATAGAAGATATGCACTGGCTATATCACCCCTGAAGGGAGCCTGGCATACACTCCCTTCATTAATCTCTGACTTAGAATCTTCAGCTTCCTGGTGATTAGCATAATGCCTGGCACAATGGTCATACTTAATGAGTGCTTGCTGACTTGATTTTACTTGACTTTAAAACTCAGCTCAATTGCCACTACACAGAAGATTTTTCTGATCCTCCCAGATGCTAGCATTTTTCCCACTAAGATTACTTTTCATCTTCTCTATATTTATTTTGTAGATATTGATTTATGTATATATTGTTTCTCCCAATAGAAAGTAAATTTCTTTGATGGCAAGAATTGTTTTTGCTTTGGCTTTGAATGTCCAGTTTCCTGGGCTTGGCACATAATAAGCTATTGATAAGTGTGTTAATTGATTGGAATTAATCTCATCTAATTAAATGTACAATTTCTCTAGTACTATAGACCAGTGATGAGCAAACTACGGCCTGCAGACCAGATGCAGCCCCCTGATATGTTCTATCTGACTGTGACATTATTCCTAATCTGATGAATACAATGAGTAGGATACAATACAATGAAGCTTCGAAAGAATTGCCCTAGAAACAGACTGACAGATGAGCATTTCCTTTCCTTTGGCCCTTTCTTTAAAAAGTTTGCCCATCACTGCTATAGACTATGCTCCCAGGTGAATGCTAGTACCCAAGAAACAACGAAGAGGCACACTGACTCCAGTCTTCAATTTTCTGGTATCTTTAGGCTTGCTTCTAAGAAAGAATAGGCCAGTGTTGGAAGCCTTGTAGCAATACCCTGAAGAAGAACTTCTAGTACAGTGATGGTGAGCCTTTTAGAGACCACATGTTGTGCCCTGCCCCTCCATCCTGTGTTGTGACCCACCCCTGTCCCAAGACTGCTGCCCCACACTCCTTACTCCAGACAGGGGAGGGAAAAAAGGAGGGAAGTGGCCTGAGTGCTCTACTCTGTGGAGGGAGTAAGTGCTTCCATTGGGCTGCTGTGAAGAGGGGTGGGTGGGGAGGCACCGTAGAAAGCAGGAAGGGAGCCGCTCTGCCTGAATCCTTCTGCCTTTCTAGTAACTAACTCTGGTGCCCACAAAGAGGTCTCTGCGTACCATCTTGAGTATGTATGTCATAGGTTTGCCATCATGGATCTAGGACATCTGTTTCCATACCTGAGAGTGGTAGGAGTCAGAGCAGCCTATGCATGGGGTGTGCTGGTAAATGTTTAATTAGCAGCTCTACACACACACACACACACACACACACACACACACACACACACACTATTCCTGACACACTTTTTAATTTTGTTTTAAACCCTTATCTTCCATTTTAGAATCAATACTTCTATGTTAGTATCAGTTCTAAGGCAGAAGAGTGGCAAGGGCTAGGCAGTGGGGCTTAAGTAATTTCCCAGAGTCATACAGCTAGGATGTGTCTTGAGGCTGAATTTGAACCTCCCATCTCCAGACCTTATTCTGTCTACTGAGTCACCCACCTACCTGCCCTCCCCCAATATTTAATAAATTTAATCTACATTATTAATATTTTCTCTTAATTTTCTCACATTGGACAAAATAATAAACCAACCTCTGAGTAATTCTGATTTCCAAATGTTCATGAGGAAAACTAAACAGTCAGCTCTGAGAGACTCTATGAGCCAGCTCCAACATGCTCTTGAGTCTACCATAAGGATTAAAGGTCATGCTTCCCTCAGTTCTTCCCTCATATCACCCCAACCACATACTTTTCCTATGCTGAGTCCCAAGAGCTCATAAATTAGAGCTTGAAGGAATCATATGATCCAACTCTCCCATTTACAAATGAGGAGAATAAGGACTAGGGAAATTAAAGAGCTTTTACATATAAAGCAGCAGAGCTAAGATTAGAATCCAACTCCTTTTCGAAATTCATTTTATTACACCATCAAGCTACTCCTCTTTATTGTTGCAATAGATAGGAAAATATTGAACCAGGTAAACAAAGCTAATCTCTTACACCTCACAAACACACAACAGCTATATATCCCTAACAGGTAGAGACTTGTTAATTAGGTAAATTTTTAAGAATAAAGTTTATATTTATTACTATTTTACATCTGTGCAAAAATCAAATAGTATACAGATATATAAGGTGACTGTGGTAAATATAAATAAAAGGGTCAAGGAAAAAAATGGCTATTTTTAAAAGATGCCCTATCATTTCCAATTGATAAATTGTCAAGGATATGAACAGGCAATTCTCAGATGAAGAAATCAAAACAGTTGATAGTCATATGAAAAAGTATTCCAAATTACTTTTGAATAGAGAAATAGAAAATAAAACAACTCTGAGATACCATCTCATACCTATAAGAGTGGCTAATGTGGACTACAGGAGAGGAAACATATAAGAAAAACAAATGCTTGAACGCATGAGCTGAGGAGGACATGATTGGGGATGTGGACTCGAAACTACCACACCAATGCAACTAACAACAATTTGGAAATAGGTCTTGAACAAGGACACATGATAAAACCAGTGGAAATATGCATCGACCATGGGTGGGGGGAGTATGGGGGGTGAAGGGGAAAGTAGGAGCATGAATCATGTATCCATGTTAAAAATGAATATTAATAAATGATTTAAAAATTTTTTAAAAAGAGTGGCTAATATGACCAAAAAGGAAAATAAATGTTATGGGGATGTGGGAAAACTGGGACACATATTCACTGTCAGTGGAACTGTGAAGTGATAGTCATTCTGGAAAGCAATAAGGAACCATGCCTAAAGGGACATAAAACTATGCATATATTTTGACCCAGTAATACCTCTACTAGGTCTGTATCCCAAAGAGATCAGAGATAGGGGGAAGGAACCTACATCTATAAAAAATATTTTTAGCAGTTCTTTTTGTAGTGTCAAACAATTGGAAACTGAAAGAATGTCCAATTGAGAAATGTCAGAAAACAATTATCAAAAAATTTTTCTACACATAATTGAAAAAAAATTTATGTCATAGCAAAGATATTTATTTCTTGATTATCCATTATAATAGAAGGGAGCAATGCTGTGAATGATTCAAAAGAATAAATAATTTAAAAATAAGGTCCCAGGTAGGGGTATGCCACATGCAGCTCCAACAGGTTTGGGAGAGACAATTACTAAAATTTTAGTGTTAGAATTTACACCTTGGAAATCAGCCAACTACAAATCAGTACCTGTTTTATTTTGATTATTTAGACTGAAGGTGATGGGTAGAATGTTAATAATGCAAATTAAACTCAACATACATTTTTGGAGAGCTGGTTATTAATCACCAACTATCTGTGGTCTGAAGCCAACATGATCAGAATAATCTTGCAAAGATGGTCAAAGGTTTTGATGACCTTTGTGAGTGGTTCCACTTTTTGACTTCTTGGATCCCAAATAAAAGAGTCATGTTTTATAAATATAGAAGATTGCTTGATGAATCACCAAATCTAATCTCAATTGATGAGATCCTAGTTCATTAAGTAAATTATATTGTTTAGTAATTGCTTAGGGAATCTCTCAAACTAGTAATCTCCCGAGGTTCTTCCCCTTGAATATATACAACCTAGAGTCTTAGTAAAGGAACTGTGATGTCATTGAAAGTACTTCCTCCAGTGATAAATGAATGAGTAAAAGAAATATTTGCAAAGAGCTTTGTTAAGTGCTGGATATACTTAAAGAAAAATAAGACCATCTTTGCTCTCAAAGAATTCACTTTCTAATGGAGGAGGCAATAGTCAATCTATAAACAATTATTATAGGACCACTGTGTTCTAGACACTGTGCTAAGTGCTGGAAATATAAAGGTTTTGGTGGGGGGGGGGGGGAGGTTTAAGTTCCTGTCCTCAAGGAGCTCAAAATCTAAAAGGGGAAAGATAATATAAAAAAGACAAAAAGGGGAGGGCTAGGGAATAGAGGGGAAGAAGTAGATGAAAGAGAGTACCCAGCAAAATTATGAGGGTTCTTCCTATGCCCTCTTCTTATTAGAAGGATCTAGGTGGGGCAGCTGGGTAGCTCAGTGGATTGAGAGTCAGGCCTAGAGACAGGAGGTCCTAGGTTCAAATCCGGCCTCATATACTTCCCAGCTGTGTGACCCTGGGCAAGTCACTTGACCCCCATTGCCCATCCTTTCCACTCTTCTACCAAGGAGCCAATACACAGAAGTTAAGGGTTTAAAAAAAAAAAGAAAGAAAGATCTGGGAGATGCTATCACTCCATTCTCACAGTCAAATGGAGAGACCCCCAAGGAGCAGAGAGTACTGAGAAGGTATAAGTCTCAGAGTTGATTTGGTCTTATAGGAACATGAATTTCTGAAGATAAGAGTAAAGTCCAGTTGAGCAGTCAGGTGACTAGAAGGTTTCAGATGCCAATTCAATAGAAAGGTCTTATGGTTCCTAGGGTACAGCAGCAAAGTAGTTAGTTGATGATGCTTCTTTTTAAATGTCATTTTCACCGAGAAAATTATAACACTTTCTGATGTTGAGCCATTGCACAGTGTCAAGGACTTTGATGGCAAAAATTTTTTGGGGGGGATCTTCCTTGCTATGGCTATAGCACCTATAGGAACAGTTGCCAGGCTGCATCTGTGTAGGAATTATTTTTTTTAAAAAATGGTTATAGATACTGGACTAGTAACACAGCTATTCCCAAGAGTCTTGGATTTAAGGTCTTAGAATACCCCCATAAGAATCTGGGGTGGTCATGGTGATGGTAGTTTGACTTCCCTAGCAATATGCTGCCTCCTGTCTTTCCTTCAGAGTGCCTTGCTGCTGAACTTGACTTGCCCTATGAGTGCCAATTGGTTGGCATATGGAGGGGGTGGCTAGCCTCAAGTTGGCTGCTACTTCTAGGGATCTTGATGCAGATCACCCCCATGCTTCCTGCTTATCTTGTGTGACATGCATGTATATTTTCCCATAAATCAACCATTGGGTTTTTACCTAATATATTGAGCTCTTCCCTTAATATCTCATCGATACCAAAAGAACACATGAGCTAGGAGTTGGTTATCCTTCATCTTTTCATATGATGGACCATCATTTTTATGGTAATGGATTTCCCTAATGGCATATTTTATATAATTCCTCCTGTTTAATTGCCCATTTTTATGGTATTATAGCCTTCTGGTTTGTGTGTACTATGTAGTTCTCCAATGCTCTTTGGGTGATTCACCATTTCATGTCTTCAGAAATTATACTATTACATGACTTATGGCAATACCATATCACTAGAAGAATATTAGTATTTAAAAGATAGGACTGCACAATGACTACAATAGAAATGGAAAGAATGATGGTCACTAATTAAAACTGAGCTCTAGCATTATACTGGTCAAGTTTGTCTCCAAAGAGGAGATATGTGACTCTACTTTCCTGCCTTATTTGCTGAGGTGAGGGGGAGAAGGATATGGATTTAGAACACTAAATATACTTTCAGATTTAGTTCTTGTGCCGAGCATTGAGAGAAGAGATCTTAAGTACAGGTCTGACCATATCACCTTCCTATTCTATAAACACCAATGGCTCCCTATTACCCCCAGAGCCAAATTTAAAATCATCTGTTTGGGTTTTAAAGCCATTCATTTCTTTGACCCTTTCTACCTTTCTAGTATTCTTACATTTTACTCTCCTTTCCTTTCTCTATGATCCAATAACTGGCCTCCTTCCTATTCCTCATAAAAGATTCTCCAAAATCTCAACTCAGTACCATTAATTGCCAGTTCCCTATGACTGGAATTCTCTCCCTCCTCAGCTACCCCTCCTGACTTCCTTGACTTCTTTCAAGTCCTAACTAAAATCTTTCTTTCCTGGTTTCCCTCAATGTCCTCTCAGGTTACCTCCAGTTTACCCTGTCTATAGCTTATTCTCATAAAAATTTTGTAGCAATGGGAATGTTTTCATATAGGTCAATAGTTATTGATAGTCATTTGGTTATTTTTTTAAAATAAAAATGCCCTACATTCTTTCCATACCTTCTATATATTCATCTCCTTTGAGAACTGATCCTTCAATACCCTCAAAACTGAATTGCTGCCTACATGTACTTTTTCTCTACACAGAAAAGGTCTGGCCTAATGCTCTGCTTCAGTTTCATTTCCCCTTCCAGAGACAATACATCCATACTGTGATGTTAGAGTTCAAGTGCGGTGGCTCCACTATTCTTGATCATTTTATAAAATGTTATAAAAATCTTTACAGGTCATTTCTGTTTTTATTTCTTTGTTGTGCTTTTCCCCACTTCATCCCTAAATGTTCCCAGGATAATGTACTTAATTGAGTCTTTCAATTTTTAAAATTTTATTTTTCCTTCTACTTCTTGATGTTCTATAAAGCAATAATGCCAATAACCTTTCACTGTCCTCAATAAATGTTATTAGGGTTTATATTCTAGACCAGTGGTGCCCTATCCTGCCATATCTCCTTGCTTGGCAAGAAAATCTGGTGTTTGCTAGCTGACATAATGGTGAATAGAGTTCTGGACCTTGCAAAAAGGATGATCTAAATTTGTATCCAGAACCTTAGACACAAATCAGCTATGTGATCCTGAGCAAGTAATTTGATCTCTGTAAGCATCTATTTCATTATCAATGATAATAATACCTATAGTACCTCCTTTACAAGATAGTTGTGAATATCAAATCAGATATTAGACATAGTACTTTGAAGACCTTAAAGAATGATGTAGAAGTCATAGTTATCATTGTCATCATTTCTATGTTATTTTGGTTTCCATATAACAATTGATTTACATTGGTGAAACTTCTTTAAGAAATCATTATAATTGACATTGATATTTTTTCTTCTCTTTCTCTTTTTTTGAGGGAATCAATATTTTACTTACAGAGACCATTAGTTGTTTTTTTTTTGTTTTGAGGGGTTTGGGGGCCAATACATCATGAATGACTGTGAC
This sequence comes from Gracilinanus agilis, assembly GCF_016433145.1. Classification (NCBI taxonomy): domain Eukaryota; kingdom Metazoa; phylum Chordata; class Mammalia; order Didelphimorphia; family Didelphidae; genus Gracilinanus; species Gracilinanus agilis. The sequence continues at coordinate 415,161,749 of NC_058133.1, read as the reverse complement.
TCCATTTTTTATTTTCTTATCAAAGATACTGCAGTGGTTTGCCATTTCTTTCTTCAGCTCATTTTACAAGTGAGGAAACTGGGGCAAACCATGACTTACCCAGGGTCACACAGCTAGTAAGTATCTGAGGCCAAATTTCAACATGGGTCCTCCTGAATCTAGGTTAGTGTTCTTTCCACTATTCCATCTACGTGCTCTACAAGCCAAGTCAGAGCTGGTATGCCAAATCTCTTCCTCATTTTCTTTCATTCTTCTAGTTTTGTGGTAATTTTGATCTTTGCTCTTAAAAGATGGTGGCTTGAGTATAGCTATCCAGCTGAGTCAGAAATGACCACTACATTGGTAATTTGTGGTTTGTTGTTTGTTAAAATATACTCAGTTTAATTTTTCCTAATCTATTCAATGCTTACTATGTCCACTTTCAATTCTTTTCTCCCAAAAATGTGTCCAGGGTACATTGACATATTTCTCTGTAATCTTCAAGCCTTTGGCCTCTCTTGTTCTTTAGTACCACATTTTCCAACATTTTTCACTATCTTCACTTATGCCAACTGTGAGGGGGTGAAGGGATGAAGGTAGGAGGATTGGAGGAATGAGAGAAAGTAGAGAGGAAGATAGAGGAAGGGAAAGGAAGGTAGCAGTCCCTGGGAGGGAGAAATTGATCACAGCCCTTTGGGGCTCAAATAAAAGATCAGAGAACAAATTAGGGTTTAGAATAGCTAGGTTTTATTTAGATTAGGAAAGGGAAAGGTTAGATAGTGAAAAAAGAGTCTCCCAGGTAGAGAGAGTCAGCTCTGCAGGGTCCACAGAAAGAGAGCTGCATCCAGGCTCAAGAGAGCAGAGCCTGAAAAGACACCAAACTCTCTCTTTTATACTTTCTCCAACACCTCCCACAAAGAAAGTGGGAGGTGTCAGGGAAGTTGTACCATAGTCTCCCAGGGCTTAGAAGAATTTTAAACTGCACATTCACCCCTGTGATCCTTTGGGAGACCAGTCTCCCCAATGGATCATAACAAACATAAATAAATTTACAATTACAATAAAGTAAAATAAAGGGTATATACATCAATACAAGGGGAGAATGGTAACATTTTTTAAATATGAGGAAATCAAATACTTGGCACTTCTTTTACAAAAAAAAATTCCAGGGGCAGTCCCCTTCTTTCACAACAAAATATATAGATACATAAAACAAATGCATTTAAACAAAACTGGTGAATTTAACAAAATAAATGAATTTTAACAAGAAAAACAAATTTAAAACCCCCCAAAGTTCAATATTTTGCACCTCCAGTTGCTCTCTTAGGCTCCTGGATCAGCATGCATTCTCCATGTGGTCTCCGTGGGCATCTCCATTTGGATTCCAGGAGGTAGTAAATCTTCTTTTCCTAAAACAACTTAAACTCTCCATATGAAATAAAAACACATTCCCCCCTGAGGAAGATAGAAAGAAACACTGAAATCACAGCAGGATATATGGCTGAGGCAGGAGACATATGAATCACTGCCAATCAAATTCATCAGAAAAATTAGCACAAAAAAGCCAAATAACTAGTGGATGAAAAACTCTAAACATCCAATTCTAAACTTTATATGGAAAAAAATTCTAAATAGGAAAAAAAGGAAATCACACCAGGTCTTTGAATAATGCTCAATTAAAGCAATTCATGTCCAATATCATGCACATACTGACTTAGCAGCCAGGACCACAGTCAAAAACCATAGTAAGAAATTTAGAAAAAATGGACTAGATTTTTATTTATTGGTCTGATATTTCATTGTTTCTTCTTTTCTTCTTTCATCATTTCTTCTCAGGGATAGAATATGGAGCCAGAACAGCCAATTGTTAGATACTTGATAAAAATTTTCACAAGAAATGTGGTGCAAGGAGTCCTATGTCTTAACATATGTTAAGCATTGCAACCTTGATTCTCACACTACGTTCAAGTCCTTTTTATTGGCATAGAAGTCTCAGCAATCCTAATAGGATTAGTTTCTCTATTTGACCTGTGTGCTCGTTTGGCATCATTCAGGTTAGGTATGTGCTTCTTTGGCACTGTATAGATGAAATCTGTGCTTCTTTGTTGATCCCATTTCTTTGAATCAGACATATATGCAAAGTCCCATATTGGTTAAATACCATGGTAGTTTCAGTAGTCTAAGGATTTTGAACAGGCAGTTACAGTTAGAACTAATGGATATACTAAACCTACACTAATCTAATAATCAAAAACTCTTTCAATTTAGATAACATGTGCTTCAAATACAAAAATTGCACATGCAATTTTTAAAAATATGCTAAAACTTCAAAACATTTTATATCTCCTATATTCAGTGACAATCAAAAAATATAGATGTATACGTATGTTGCAATTCATGTCACTTAAGGAGGGGTAGAATATAAAGGTTCTTAACCAAGAATTTTGATGCATTTCCTTTTAGCTTAGCCATGATCCACAGTGTGAATGCAAATGAGGTGAAACAATGGAGTTATAAAAGTAATAATACATTTAAGAAAATACAAAAATTTCACAAAAAGCACAAAATGCATAACAAAGCAATATATATTACTAATACAGGTTTTCTTCAAGGTAATATATGTTCAAATACAGTGAAATAACAACAATAACAAAACAAAAAAATACAAAGTACAGATGTAGCAAGTCACAAATACAATCAATAGTCAATTACAGGATGGTACAGGTACAGTCAATTATTCAGTATCAACAGAAAGTACTCGTTTTACATGGCTACAATGAATCCATGAGTCTTTCTCCACAATTTTAATAGCCATTGGTATAGTCAATAGGATCTGGATTAATCATCATAAGCAAGTTCAGTTGACTGAGGACGTTTGAATTTCTTTATGTACACGCTATCACGTGGGTTTAAATCATGAAGCGAGAAGTCTATGGGATCTGCCTGAACAGCAACTCCAGAATCGTGGAGTTCTCTCAATTTAGTTTCTTTGATGTACATGTCAATGGTTGTATCCCCTCCTAAAAATTAAGCATAGGCAGGGCTAAATGGTTATGCCTGAATAGGTGAATGTCTGAATAATATTTAAAATGGTGAGATGTGTAAATCACCTCTGGGGTGGCTTCTGAGATAAAATAGAGCCAGAGAGAGAATTTTGGGCCATTTTAGATGAGTCTCTGTGCACAATTTGCCAATCATAGTTCTAAGTTCTTTATTCATCTGTTCAACTTGGCTGGAGCTCTGGGGATGATAAGGTGTATGAAATTTAGGAGTTATCCCCCCAAAATGAGTAAATTTGTGATAAGAACAAATCCATAAAATAGGTTCCTCTATCCAAATCAATCCATTCTGGTAGTCCAAAATGAGGGATAATTTCTTTTAGGAGGACTTTGGCAACAAAAGTCGCTGTGGTCCAAACAGTAGGAAAGGCTTCAGGCCACCTGGTCAGCTGATCAACTATGACCAGGCAAAATTTATACTGTCCAGCTTTTGGCATAGAGATTAAATCAATTTGTAAGTGCTCAAATAGTGTGCAAGCAAGAGGACATCCACCCAAGGCTTTGCCACAAAAAGCATGTTGATTGAAGGCCTGACATGAAGGGTAAGCTGTACATATTTTGGAGGCAATTGTAGTTATTCCGGGTGCTATCAATACTCTTTTAACAAAGTCTACAATGCCTTGGGTGCCGAAATGATCATGTTTATGAATGGATTGACAAATTTGGGTGTAGAAATGTCTAGGGAACAGGGGTTTGCTGTCTGATGATATCCATACTCCATTAAGTTGTTTGGCTTTAAATTTCTTTTTCTATTGTCCCACTTCCTTGTCAGTATAGGAAAGGGATAATCAGTGATTGTCAGTGCCAAAATCAGTTCAAGTCCTTCCAAGGTCACTAGGTTTGCTGTGGCATCTCCGTGGTCATTTCCCCTGGAGACAGGGTCAGTACCATGTGTATGTGCAGAGCAATGAACAACAGCTGTGGCTTAGAGGGAAAAGACCATCACAGGAATCAGAATCATATGAATTAGAATCATAGTGTGGTTTTGGTTTCTTTTTAGTTGTTTTGGTGCTTACCATGGCAGAACAGGTCTTTTGAAGGGTTTGTGTGCTTACCGTGGCATGGGTAGGAACTGGGACAATCCCATTTGGGGTTGGTTGTGGGTTGGGAGAAGGGACAGGAGAGTCAGGAGAAGAAGGAGGGAAGGAAGGATTGGCCAAGAGAAATACAAGATGAGAAAGGAGTTTCTTCACATATGACTCCTTCACTATTTCAGAAGAAATAGGAGGAATAAGACTAGCCTCACTAAATTTGGAATCAGATTTTTGAATTGTATACTCCCAAAATTTTGAATCAGATATTTGAATTGGATCCTCCTTTTTCAGTGCATTGTGCATAGCGTATTTGAAATTGTCCAATTGGATTTGTACTGCTGCTTGAATTTGGGCCAGCAGTTTCCTATTTGTAGCCTTCTGCATGTTACTGGAAATTAAAAAAAACAAAATTTCCCAGCAGCATCAAAAGAAGGAAGTATTTAGAAACTGTAAAGGTTTCCAATTTGGCAAAAGCGAAAAAGTTTTCCTGTAGAGAAGCAATCATATTGAGCAGCTTCTATTGATTGATTGATTGATTTAGCTAGCTCCAATTCTTTATTTATTTGTTTGTTCGGTATATTTATTTATTTATGATTTCTGATTGATTGATTTAGTTTAAACTGCAAAAAAAATTATTTTTGTATTTGTTTGATTTTGCTTTCATTTATGCCAACCTTTACACTATGGTGCACAAATGTGGTTATCAAATACCAAAATATTTGGAAACATCTTACTGAGTTCTTAATAGTATTTCTCTACCTTTTTCTTCTCTAGAGTGAGAGATACTGATCAATATGTTGCAATTATTTTCATGGTTTCCTTTTTGCAAATACTTTTGAAAATTGCATAATGAAATATCTAAACATCTCAAGAAATATTTCTTATTGACTTTGGATACATGATCAAACCAGCTCATGGGATCATTCATTTAGAGTAGGAAGGCAACTTACAAATCATCTAACCTCCTCATTTTACAAATAAGGCTATCGAGACTCAAAAAACTTAAATGACTTAAAGCTAATGAGTGTAAGTGGTAGATTTGAATTTAGGTCTTTCTAACTCCAATTTATACTAACAAATCTTTTATCTGCTTCTTGAAGAAGTTTTGAACCATTCTTCCTTTTATCTAAAACCTTCTTTTATTTTTTTCTTTTTGCAATGAGGGTAAATTTAATATGAATCATTTCTTATACTCATGGGTCTGCTGGCTGATCACTGGGCAAAGAACTTACATTTAGAGTACCAACAGCTAAGTTAATATTTATAATGTCTAAAAAATTGAACGGTCCTCTCCATCTTCCACTCTCTGCCCCATCACTTTGTCCCTTTTATTGTAAAAGAGGGAGACGTATACAGAGCTGAGGTCTATTCTGTACTTTTCTGCATTTTAGGGGTTGTCATGGACAGATTTCCTCCCTAAATATCCACCCTATCTGACTGGTAATGGTTTTTTCTATACTTAGCTGTGCTAGTCTTCAGAAAGAAAACTCAGAGAACTTTCTAGAGATTGTGCTTTGCTGGCATACATTTCAAAAAACTAGGGTGACCTCCACACATTGATAAGGCATGAAAAGTAAAATTTTGAGGAGAAGCTGACAGTACTTTAAAATATAAAACTATACTGTGTCACCTTGACTTCTCTCTATTCCCAACATTTCTGCAAAAATGATACAGAAAAATGTGGTCTGCATTCTATTCAGCTGCCTTTAGTCATGAGCATCTCTCTCTCACTGCCATTCAGCTGACATTAATCAAAACCTCATTCATTGTTCTCAGGTCTCCTAGAAAAATTTTTTGTGCCATTGAAATTACACAACATTCATACTAGTATTTTTTTTATTTTTCTTTAATTTAGATTTATTTACTTGTTTGTTACATTAAAATACCCAGTTAACTCCCTCCCTTCTCTTCTCCCATCGAAGAGCACGTTATTTGACAAAAAGGTATGTATATAAAATTATGTCTTATTTCTATTTATCAGCTTTTTCTTTGGAGGTATTTTTTCCCAGGGTAGTAGTTTGTCATACCCAAGCTCTGGAAGCTCTGATCTAAAATCTTGTTTCTTAACAATATTTTTGTTACTTTTTTCATTTAAATTTAAGGAATCACAATACTTTTTGCAATTGGAATTCAATTTACTATTTTCATTTACTTTTTCTGTTTGAAAAAAAGGACTGTTTTATTTTCATTTTTTGTACCCACTGCACCAACATGTTACCTGGTGCATAGGTGCTTAACAAATGCTTGTTGGATTAAATTATTATTTGTGGCCCTGAGGAGTTAGTTGTCCATATGAGAATTTTCTCTCTGGGAAACAATGGAGTTTAATGTAGAGATTAATATTATATGGGCATGATAAAATATTCTTTTTTGGAAAGAATATTGTTTATGAAATCTTACTCTCCTTAGGTCCCTGTTGATAAGAAAATAATTTTAGATAAATAATTTATTCTGTAAAAATACAAATCACCTATAGTCTTAAATACATTGTTCCTACATTAGAACCAATATAGGACATGTTCCAAGAGGAAACTGAATTTTATTTAGACTCTCTCTTTTGGTTCCAAGAAGCTATAGCCTATTCAATGGCCACACCTCCATAAAATCATCTCAGCAGAAGGGCAAAATCATATTGAGGATAACCAACAGGCCTCATACCTATCAGTGAGGGATATTCTCCTCAAGCATATGAAGACTTCCCCCTGCAGAATGGACAGATGAAAACAATTCATTCCAATAACCATAAAGGCAGCTAAAGCAAATATTGTAGAGTGCTCAGAGTTTGGGCAGACTTGAACGATGTCTGTCATCCACTGCATCATGAGCCATAGCCAGTGATCTTGACTTTTGTCTTGCCACTGGATTTCAATGACTCTGGAAGAGATAAGACTGACACCTTTGCAACCTTGCCTCACTTAAATCCAATTCAGATGCAAGTCAAGACATCACTCCATGATGTCACTGGTCCTTTAGAAAAATGAAGGACAAACCACAGTTCAGACAAAAATAAATTATAGCTATGACATCTTCCTTCTGAACTTCTATGTATACCAGAAAAGATATTTATTTCATTTGGGGGAGTTTTGGGGCATTTTGCTGTGGACCAATGATTTCTTTCTTTTTAAAAAAAAAAACTTTTACCTTCTGTCTTAGTACCAGTTCTAAGATATAATAGTAGCAAGAGCTAGGTAACCAAGGTTAAGTGATTTGCCTGGGGTCTCATAGACTTCTGAGATGAGGTCCTCCTGACTCCATGTCAGACACTATCCACTATACTATCTAGCTACCTCAGACCTATGACTTCATCATCATTGAAGGGAACTTCCCATGTGGAAAGAAGTATGGAAAGATGCTCTAATTATATATACCAGCAAATCTCTATAACTTAATATCTTAGAGAGGCTTCTAAGGGCTACCCAGCTGCCCCTTACTTAATATCTCGAGAAAAAACTAAATGGAGTAATTCTGAGTTTTCATACAAGTGTAGAAAAATCACCTACCGATAGTTTAAAGGCTTGAAGTAATTTTGATTGTAACACTTGCTATAGCCAAAATATCATAAATAATTCTGTATATATTTAATTTTATTTTTTGTTCTTATTTGTAAACAAATTATTTTATGGAGTAACAATATTTAAATATAGTTAATACTAATGAGAAGCACACTAGTGGGGGCTCTGAATTAGTGTTTGGCATGTAGACTTCGCTCATAATTGTTACCTTTAGAACCCAGTTGGAAGCTGTTCCTCTTGGAATCCCCAACCTATGAACATCTTAGTTGTAGTTTACGATTGGGCCTAAAAAAGATAGTTATTTCCTTTACAAGGAAAGACTTTTAAGAAAACAAGACTTAGAAAATCCTGGGTAGCCTCAAACTAATTAATAAGGACTAGGAAACATGAAGGTGTCTTAGTTTCTTTGGCTAAATTCTGTTAAAATTAAGATAATTTTGAAAATTTTCAGAATTATAAGGTATTATCAATATTACATTCAAGCTGAAGGGACAACCACACCTGTTCCATATAAGAAAGGAGATGAACTGAAAGCCCGCTTTTCTTGGCATATAATGTGCATGTAATAACTACTTGCTGGTTGAATTAATTAACTAATTATAATTAATAGAACGGCAAAGTATTGAGCAATTCCATTTTTGTATCTCATCTCAGTAAAGTGAACATTAAAACTGGTAAATAAGGAAGAAGAGAGAAGGAAAAGGAGATGAAGGAGGAGGAGAAAATAATGACAATGATTAACGTTTATGTAGCATTTTAAGATTTTTCAAAATTTATAAATATGATGTAATTTTGTCCTCAAAGCAATCCTAGGACATAGATGCTATTTTTTAATCTCTATTTTTCAGATGATGAAACTGAGACAGAGAGTAGTTAAGTGATTTGCCTAGGGTCACACAACTGAGATCTGAGATGGGATTTGAAATCATCTTCCTAACTCCCTATCTAGCACTCTATCCATGGTACTACTTAATTGTCTAAGGGTAGTTTGCTTTTCATCTTCTTTTTATATATTGTCTTCCCTCTTTAGATCTTAAGCTCCTTGAGAGCAGGAACTGTTTTATGCTTTTCTTTGTATCCCCAGCACTTAGCATGCTGCCTACTGCTTTAGTAAGAGTTTATTGTCTATAACTAGAACTCTAATCAATGCAATGATAAACCATGATTCCAAAAGAATAAATATGAAACATTCACCTCCTGACAAGCAATAACCTTAAAATGCAGAAAGAAATTTATGATTTTTCAGATATGGCTAATGTGGATGTTTGTTTTGCTCGACTTTTTAAGACATGTGCTAAAGCATTTGTTTACCTTTTTTATTTGCTTAATTTCAGAGAGAGGCTGTGGAAAGGACAGATTATTTTTAAAATATACATTACTTGAGAAATAAAAATAATAAACTTGAAAAATAAAAGAGGTTTTTGAAAAAAAGAAAAGGATACTTTTATAATGTATAACTTTATGGAGTTGTTGCAAGAAAAACACTCTCTAAACTCTAAAGCACTATATAAACATGAGCTACATTTATTTAGAATGCTATACATCCCCCTTAAAAGATTATTCAAATAATTGGTAAAGTAGCCAAATATAGCCCCTTATCAAAGAGAATGATGGGAAGTGTAGTTTTTCCAAATTAGAGAGGGAAGGAAGGATCATGGGAAACAGAAGCCTACTGGGAAGGTGTGTGTATACATTTGGTATGCAAACATAAGTCAGGACCAATGGCCAAGAGCTTCGATCCAAACTGAGTATAGTTATGAGAAGTTGGAGACTAGTCTGTCTCACTGATCTGTCTTAAGGAGTTATTTTACTGAACAGAATTTTGTGGTTTCCTTGTTTGTCACACCTACTAAGATCTGGTAGTCTATCCCCTCTCCATTTTTTCCTCTCCCTTGTCTGCCTCACCAAGAAAGAGAAACTGATTTCTGGGGAAAACGTGATGGCAAACTTGTATAAAGAAGAAGTCACTCCATCTTAGAGTTTGTAATGATGGAGAGAAAGTCGGGCATAGACTGAAATGCAACCAAGACTAGAGGAAAGATAGACAGGAGCCCATGAACTAACATTCTATAGAGGATAGCATCCCAGAAAAGGTGGAAAGGTCTTAAGAAAAAGCTGAAAGCATGCAAAGAAATAATTCTGATGGGAGTGGGGGAGAAGTGGGGAAATGTCTACAAAGAACAGTGTGAATACATAACTCATCTAATGACTCAGATATTTTTAAACATATACTAATGATGGAAGAAAAAGTGGTTAATGGAATATGAAGGCAAAAAATATGGTACAGTTCTTTAAGAATAGTGAATATCAAGAATGCTAAACTTAATGAATTGAGGCTAATGAGAAATGCTAAAACCAACAAAAAGATTTTTTTAAAGACCATCTTGGAGAAAATAGGAGAATCAAAGAAGGAACAGGATCCACCCACTGTTAGGTAGGGGGAGCAGATGATAATGGGCAACTATTCATTTCCTACTTAACTTCACTTTTCATTGCTGAGAAGAGATATCTTTGTGCTGAAGTAGACTAAATCAAAAGAGCTAAAAATCTTAGTGAGTAGGTAATAGTAACTACCCTTGATGCTTTAAGTCACCAGACCCAGGCAAATTTTAAGCTGAAAAGCAAAAGTGAAGGAAGAAAACTGTGTGTGTGTGTGTGTGTGTGTGTGCGCACAAATTTTTCAAATGAATGTAAAAATTTGGAGTGTGAGTACTGCAGGCTAATGAAGGTGATTTTGGTTCCAGTCAAACATCTAGAACTTATTGAAATGGACAGCTAGGTGACACAGTAGATAGAGAGCTAGATCGGGAATCAGAAGACCTGCTCAAACACAGTCTCAAACACTTCCTAACTGTGTGACCTTGGGCAAATCACCTAACATCTTTCTGCCCCACTTTCCTCATCAGTAAAATTGGAATAATAATAACACCTACCTCTAAGGGATGTTGTGTGAGGCTCTGATGACAGAAAATATGTAGAGCTCTTTGCAAACCTTAAAGTGTTACATAAATGCTAGCTACTATTCATATTGACAAAGTTCATAGGGACCCAGCTGGCATCACAAGAATAAGTCATGCAAGAGTAATATTATCTTCCTTTTCCTCCAAGCCTAGTATATCAAGGGAATGTTGTAGAAACATTTTACCTTGATTTCAGTAAAGCATTTGATAGTCTTTCATTCTAACCTTGTGGCAAGATGGAGAAATAAATGCTTTCTGATTGAATATGGAATTGAACCCAAATTATAGCTCTGAACAATGTCAGCATGGAGTGAAGTCTCCAGTAGAGTGCCTCAAGGATCTCTGCTTAGCCCTATGCTACCTCTTATTTTTATCAGTGACCTAGATCAAAACATAAGTGATAGCCTTACCAAACTTGCTAAAGATGGAGTTTGGAAATATATGAAGCACTTTGCATTAACTTTAAAACTTGACTAAAACATTAACTCATTAACTCACTTAAGATGAAATTTAATAAGGATAAAATCTACACTTGGCTTCCCAAAAAATCAACTGCATAAATAAAAGAAGGAAGTAGCATGGTACCTAAGGCAACTGAAAAAGATCTTGGAGCTTTAGTGGATTGTATAATCCACTCATTATATTAGATATAGCTACCATAAAATCATATGCTGCATAAAGATAGAGAGGCACCGTTTACAGGATTAGTAAAGCTGTGCTGCAGAACATATCTGGAATATAGTACTCGATTCTAGATGCCACATGATAGGAAAGATTACGAGAAGCTAGAGAGTAACCAAAGGGGGGCAACCAGGCCAGTGAAGGGCCTCAACGTTATATCCTAAGAGGATGGATTGAAGAAACTGGAATACTTTAGCTTGAACAAAGAAAGACTTTGTGGTGTGTAACTTTCTCCAGGTTCTGCCCTCAGTTCTACCCCTGAAAGGAATAAGTGGGAAGAAGGATTGTGCCCCTTTACCAAATCTTCTCCCTCTAGAAAACAACTAGTTCATCCTTTCTCCAGGATGGATTGGATTTATTCTCCTCTGCTTTGGGGCAGTTTTACTTTACTATTTTGCTTATCAGTAAAATCTCTTGTTCAGTTTAAGCCCCAAGTTAGAATTCCCAGTGATTAGACCTGAGCTCAAATCTCACTCTTTGTAATCTATCCAGCTGCATATCTTCCCTCTCATCTTCCTTAAAAGCTTCCAGGATAACACACTCCAGAGTGTCCTTGGATTGATGTCCAGGGTCTGACACATACTAGTTGAGTAAACAGACAACTCTCTTAAGACCATAAATGAAATTCTATGGATTGATTGGAATTAATGGGGGAAGTTTTCATACTAGAAGTCTGAATTAAATCTCTGGACCTCACTCCCTCCCAAAACAAAAAAAAAAAAGGACTTTAAAATTTAGAGATGAGAAAAACCAAGACCCAAATACATTAAGCCCAGTTGTATAGCTAATAGAAAAATTGGATTTCAACCCATGTCCTTTGACATCAGATCTTGGCACTCAGTATCACAAGATCAAATGTGCTAAGAATCAGAAAATTAAAGGCAGTTAAGTGGTAGAGTGGATAGAGAACTGGGCTTGGAGGGCAGGAAAACCTGAGTTCAAATTTGCAATCAGATACTTATTAGTTCTCTGACTTTGGTCAAATCAACTAATTTAATTTCTATTTGCCTCTGTTTCCTTAACTATGAAGTGGGAGTGATAGAAGTACCTACCTCCCCCTAGGTTATCATGAAGATCAAATGAATTAACATTAGTAGGGGCAGCTGGGTAGCTTAGTGGATTGAGAGCCAGGCCTAGAGAAGGGAGGTCTTAGGTTCAAATCTGGCCTCAGACACTTCCCAGCTGTGTGACCCTGGGCAAGTCACTTGACCCCCATTGCCTACCCTTACCACTCTTCCACCTATAAGTCAATACACAGAAGTTAAGGGTTTAAAAAAAAAAACAAAAAAAACATAGTAGTAGTAGTAGTAGTAGTAGTAGTAGTAGTAGTAGTAGTAGTAGTATCAACTCTAGTATCATGTTAACTATTGGACTATAAGACTCTCAAAGTTCCCTTCCAGCAATAAAATGTTGATTCTAAGAGATATCTAAGCTCCCTTTCAACTACAAAAGCCTAGGAATTGGTATATTGAAAAAGACTAGAGAATGTGGTCCCAAGAATTCTGGATATTCTTGAGGCTAGAATAAAGGAACATTGTTGAAGAGATTTTCTGAACTACCAAAAAAAAATCAGATAAAAATCCTTACAACTGATTTCCCCCTTCCAGTAGCCATTATATATTAAAGTTGAAAAATTTCACATTCTAAACTGTCAGTCTTCTATTTGCTTTCTTAGTTGTGAAAACAAAATCTAGTGGAGAGATTAGGGTAACATTTTAAGCATTTAAATAAATGAGACTGGTTTTATTACTTTTAGCTCTTTGAGAATGTTTCTAACTAGACCTACCCTCTTTATTCATTTCCAACATGATCGTATAAACATTACTTGGTGTGAGATTTCTTTAGCAATTGTTCTTGTATTTGTGGTAGGGTTTCTTAGCAATTATTTGTATAATTACTAATATAGGAGAGCAGCTCACATACACCTCCTTATTTTTTAGGGTTTTTAGAATTTTGTTTTGTCAAATTAAAATTTTCCCCTTGTCATATTTGAAATATTTTTCTTTGCCTCTTTTAAAAATTGCTTATCTCCTTTAATGTATAGTGAAATAATAAGCACTTATGCTTTCTGAAAAGCAGTTTGATGAATCTCAAAATGAGCATGTCATGAAGATGAAAGTGCTGTCAGTCCTTTGCTAAGTAAACACATTTTAATTCTACATTAATCACTGATATTTTTCATTTTGATGCAATAAAGGAATAGGTCCTTCCTGATGAGTTTGCTTACATCTGTCATAAAACCTTTGTAAAAGATATAAAAGTACCTGATGATTCAGGATCCAAGTAATTTAGGAAATAGTAAGTTGTAAAATTAAATAAGTTGCACTGTTTGTCTAGCCTAGGGACCTCCAAATTCTCCCCTCTCAGCAAAAAAAAGCTTTGAATATGCACCCTCAATATTTGCGTATTTGCTTATTTACAAATTATACACATACATGATTGTATTAATACATTATATACCTTATTAAACAAATAAAAAAGCAGAAATTTTAAATGATGTAATAAAGATGATATAAATAACAGTGCAATTTTTATAAAATCTTTTTTTTGCTCTTGAGAGCTTCATGATTAAATATACCTGATTTTTTAAATCCACGTTTTTGCTTTAGGGGATTAGATAGATTTAGAAATAATAACTATTGTTGTTTTTATTTAGTCATTTCAGTTGTGTCTGACTCTGACACCCCATTTGGGTGTTATTTGGCAAAGATGTTAGAGTGGTTTACCATTGCCTGCTCTAGTTTATTTTGTAGATTAGGCAAACAGGCTAAAATGACTCACCCAGGGTCACATAACTAGTAATTTGGAATTTTTTTTAATCCTATTCGAAGACCACCAGTCCAGACTATTTCCAATTATCTAGATAATTGGACCAGCTTTTGTTGCCTTGGGCTTTCCTGGACATTATAGGAATTGCTCCATTATTAGTATCTGAAAAGTTTTCTCTTTTTCATCTTTAACTTCCCCTTTCTATTTTCCAAATAGACCACCTCTTTCTAAATTTCTTAAAATAAAAAATGACAGACCTTCTGGCCAGTGATAGAGAAACAAAGGAAGACAAGAATGTATTTGCCTGGTATTTTGAAAATCTAATCTAAATGGCTTTAGAATCTAAGGAGTTCACAGAGGGATCCTAAATCAAATCAAGGAGTTCCTCCTCGATCAATGAAATTCCAAGGAGGCAACTGAAGAGACATAGAGGACTCAATGATTGGCTGAGTAAAGATAAACTACCCCAAATTCCTGACCAGTAAAAGCAAACTAGTCCCACTGTCTTAAGCTCTAGGATTTCTTCTATACCTCTTCCCTTGCACCTTCTTCATAATACAATAAGAAGGAGAGGTATGGATTTCTATATGCCATTTTCTATACAGGAACAGTAATGTTGATTTACAAGTCATATGCCAGTAGCAAACACGCTCGCATCTATATGAAACATTCCAAATGATGAAGGGAGTGCAAGAACATTCTTTCTGAACAGAGGAAGGGAAGATTTTTGAATCCTTTCAGCAATATGATCCAGCCTCCTAGATTTCTCAGGCAGCTTTGTCAGTAACCCCAAATTCTTGAGGTATAAGAGGTTAGTCATCACAGCTGAATCTTGAGGAAAGGCAGAACCAAAGTGGGAAAGAGTTGTTAAAATTTACAACTGACTTTGAAGACCTCTGACAATTTCTGTCTCTGCCTGCCATTTGAAAAAATACCTATCTAAAGTTCACCTATAGAGCTACAAAAAAGATTGAAGAGAATCTTCAGCTAAGCACACATTAAAATTCTCATTAAAAAAAAAATAAACAACCCTACTTACTATTGAACCTCCTTCTTCATTTGACTACTAGTAAAATACAAATGATTCACAAATAAAACTCCCTTAACCTCCACCTCTTTAACATTTTCCCACTCAGTGGGAAAATTGCTTGCTGGAATGGGTAAAGCAGGTCTTCTGTGTTACTTCAAAAATGACACAAGGCTTTCAATGGATTTGCTATATGTATTTTGCATATGTTACCAGCACTATTTCCAATCTATCTCCCCTCCCAACATCCACTGGGACTACATGTTACATGGTCCAAAAATTCTATAATCAGAGTCTTGGGCAAAGCCATTCATCTCCTGTGCAGAGGACAGCTCAGTTTTCCTCCCAACCTCAAAACTCTTTTTGACTGTCCAGTCTTAAGCTTCCCAGACTTGCTTCCTGCTTCGATGGAGAGGAAACAATGAACTGGTCTCATTGCACTCAAAAGTACTTAATTTCAACCCTCAAGTGTTTGGATTAAATGCCAGGGCCTAGGAGGTAGAAAAATGCAAGAATTCTACAGATTTTCCTTTGCATGCCCATCTGCAGACTTCATTTGTTTCCTATGGCCTAAGTACATTTTCCTGTGACATAAGAACATATAAAAAATTGTCTGTTCCCTGAGAATTGATGTTAGGGACTAGTTTGAACATTATATGTCTTAGCATTTCTTTGTCATATGTTGTTTCTGCCCATTAAACTCTGGGTTTTTCATTTCTAGGTCAATGAACATATTAAAGTATGTTCCAAAAGAAATTAAAGCTTAAAACTACACAAAGATTTTTGGAATACCCTGCACAGGAAAAAATGCCACCACATTTTGTTTTAGCTCAGTGAGTTGGGGCAGGAGAAAGAGGGAATTGATTTGAAATTATCTTTAGCAGTCAGCTCCAATTGTGATTCTCAAGAGGGCCCATCTACATACATGAATTTTTTTTTAGGAAGAGCATGGAGTAGCTGTCAGGGAGTTTTAGGGAAAGAAACATTCTTTGAGACTTTTCAGCCAACAGCATATAATGGAAAAAAGCAAGAGGAGAAGATCCAAAGAATATAGTCTTTGTCCATCCACAAATTACAGTTTTTCTCCAGACGTATTTCCTTCTGATTTTTCCTATGATGAGTGTGTTTTCAGCAAATCATTAGGGCATAATCAAATGCTGTGGAAAGCTTTATTTCTCAAGAAAATATCTAGAATGTAGACAAGGCAAAGTTCTGGTATAAATCTTAGTATATTTTAACAAGTGCTTCTCCTGGCACCAAAGTGCAATTCAAATAATTTATACACCACAACTTATAAGCAACCTGTCAGACCCATAGCATTCAATTCTTTCTTCCAAGGGTGCCAAATCAAATTACTGTATTAGAGCAATTTCTAAAGACCTTCCCACCCAGAATTTGGCTTTATGAAAAGGCACCTATGAGAGATGATTTAGGATCATCAACTAGAGGACATGCACCTGGGTTACCAGATATCAAAAGTGTCTCCATCTCTGACCTTAAAACTGGTCTTAAAATTCTTAACAACTTTTTTCCTTTAATATTAAAGAGTCCAGGGTTACAATGCAAATACCCCCCAAAAGGGAAGCTCCCATTTTTTTGGATATTTACTTACCTCGTTGATAGCTTGAGTATAACAACACCTTGGCACAGGGAATTAGCACTACAAAGTAGGGCAGTGATGCTAGTGAAGAGGAGATGGGTGATTTTAAAGAGGGGAGAAGAGCAGAAGAACAAGGAGATAGCTAGGTGGCTAGATGGATAGAGTTGGGAAGGACTCAGTTCAAATCCTTCTTCAGACACTAGCTCTGTGACCTTGGGCAGCTCATTTACCTCTGTTTGTCTCCATTTCCTTAACTGTAAGATGGGGAAAACATTAACACTTACCTTCCAGAGTTGTGGTGAGGATAAAATGATATATTTGTAAAGCACTGAGCACAGTACCTGGCATGTAATAGATTCTACTACCATGCTAGTTCTCTTTGTTATTATTAGTAGTATTCATCCAAATCAGACTTTGTCTCATGCACATTTACCCTGAGCAGTACCTTAGACAAATGAGGAGCACTTGGTTATTAGCCTTGCCATGGACGTCAGTGAAGAAATAGAGAAGACAGACTTCCAAAATTTATTTAACATTTTTCATAAAGGTTTTTATCATTTTTGAACAAAGAAGGAAGTAGAAAAATGCCATGCCCTATCTCATTTGCTTTATCACTGCAGCTACTTGATATATTTCTTGAGCCACAGACAATAAGAACTATTGGCCCCAAAATTTCTAGAATATTCCTGATGAAATGTTCTAAAGACCTTTGCTTTGAAAACTGCATTTTATTTGTAACTAAGTGACTTATTTCTCCAATTCTGTATCTAACTGCACATCTAATTTCACTCCACAGTAATTCTGTTCCTCTCTTCTGTCTCTGTTCTTGCAGCCACTTGGGTACCGAAGGAGCTGACATGAGAAAAAGGCAGCAGTCCCAAAATGAAGGAACATCTGCTATGTCTCAAGCACCTGGAAACCAGAGGCCCAACAACACATGCTGTTTTTGTTGGTGCTGTTGTTGCAGCTGCTCATGGTATGTCACATTATCTCTTTGATAGTGTATTGAAGGTAGGTAAATAATGAGAGAGAACACATGCCAGTTTCTGGACTCACAGAAATCTGTCAGATATAGCTCTAATATCTCAAGGTCCATTAAATAAAAGAGGAAATGTTTCTTTTTTCACAACTAAGAATTAATAAAGATAATACTTCCTCCAGTTTAATATGAGATATAAAAAACAACTAAAATTTGAACTTTCCTTATTTGAGAATATAAAATTAATCTTGGTGTGGGAGAAGAAAAATCTGTACTTTTTTACTCAGCTATGTTTCTGAAAGAAATGGATGGGATGTCTAACAAATAGGCAGGCATCCAGCTTTTATTAAGTATTCACTATGTACCAGGCACTGTGGTTAGTGCTGAGGATACAATAAGAAGCAAAAAGAAGGGCAATTCCTGCCCTCAAGGAGTTTACATTCAAATGGAAGAAGATAATAAACAGAAAGAAGTTGGAAAGGTTCAGGGTGGGGTGGAGATGTCCCTTGGTGTTTACTCCCCAGAGAAGCACAGCCAGGAGGGATTGGACTAGGCCCATTTCCTAAATGGAGACACAAATGGGAATTCACCAAAAGAGAAGGGAGTGGGCATTACAGAGTGATGTTCCTGGGGCAAGAAGGTCCCAAGCACTAAGAGCAGTGGGAGGATAAGACAACAGCTGAGAAATGGAGGCAAAGTCCACAGCATCAAAAATAAATGCTTAATGATGCACCAGATACAAGCCATGTGCTAGGAGAAAGGCAATTATTCAGAAGCTACTTGAACTCTTCCAGGCCTCAAAGATGCCATCAAGAGAAATGATTCTCTAACAATTCAGTGTCCCCTAGCTAACACTCATTCCAGAGGCTGCATGTTTAATTTTTAACTGTGTTCCCAGGATTACAATGCAAACTAAGGTGTTCCTTCCAATAGAAGTAGATTGGCATGGGATTGGCTGTGTGTATAAAGGCAGATATATGCTGGTAAGCAATTGTCTTTACAGAAAAAAAGTTTACTCACAAGTTTATCTGAATTACCAATATTTTTTCCATCACTTTCTTAAGTCTAGACAACCAGCAAAACAAAAATAAATCAAAATTCTTATTTGTGGTGTTTGTGGATTTCAAAGATATAAAATGCTTCTAATGGAAATTTGACAAAGGACTTGAGAGCAGATTCAAGTTGGCACCAGCAGAATGCTAGATCTAGTCTATGAACAAGATAGGTAGGCCAGGAAAACCTGTTGAGCATGGGAGGAGGAACTTAGAACCTTATTTCTAATGGATAGGTTATGCTACCTTTTGATTTTAGTTCCCTGATTGTATAGTAAGAGGGTAAGGCTAAATTGTCCCTAAAGAAAGAGTTTAAAATTTAGGGTTTTGATTAAATATAAGAATTATAAAGTAATATTATGGCCACCAAATTAAAATATTATAGCTTAAGTAAAAATGACTTTTATCAGCTTTATTTACAAAGAGGTAGAAAGAGAGAAAGTAGAAAAATGTAACTTAAGAGACAGATTTTAACAAGCCTACCAGCCCTTCTCCAGTGAAGTGAGGCTCAGCCCCGCAGGGGCTTCCCCACATCCCTTGTCCCCACGTGGATTTCAGAAATCCCGGTAGTGTCTTCAGCCAGAGTTCCACCAATGCAGCCTCCTCCAAAGCCAAGGCAGGAATCTCAGTCACTCACCCAGCAAGCCAATGCAGGATCCAGGGAAAAGGTCTCCTTGAAACCAGGAAAGGAATCTCTGGAACCAAACTCTCCAGAAACCTGGAAATGAATGAAGCTAGACTGTGTTAGTCTCTTTTTATACCCCTCTTTCCCACATCACTTCCTGTCACTCTTCCCTCTTCACAGAAACAATGGCAGTCTTTCAATTTGCCTAGCACTGCCCTGGCGTGGAGGAGGGAGCGTGGCCTTTGAAGTTGTCACTTACTCTTGTAAGTGACTTGTGAACTCACACTTAATGGTAAATTGGGGTACTTTAAATTCTTGATTTGGTTAGCTAAAAATAGGGAGGAGTTAATCCTATCTTCACACTAAGTACTAATTCTAAAAGGCTATGATCCAACACTCTCTGTGAATCATAGATATAGAGATGAAAAGTACCCTTAAAGAATCACCCAGTCCACTCTACCCTCTCCTTTTGTAGATGACATAATTGAGGCACAGAGGAGTAAAGTAATTTATTGGCTGTCATTGGTAATAGGTAATAGCGTTATGATTCAAACTCAGGTCCTCTGATTCCAAAACCCACTAACCTTCTGTTTTAGCTCCAAAAATCTAAATCAGTCTAGGTGAGTGAGAGGATTCTAGAGATGAAATCTGCATTTTTATTTTCTCAGTTTGAAATCCCCAGAGGGGTTTGGACTGAATGAATCTTCCCCGTAATGAGTTTATTAAGAAATCTACAAGACAGACCATACTTAATTTACCTGGAAATTTCTGGGTCTGAAGATCAACTCTCAGCATCTGAATTATGATTTCTTTGGATGACTTTCTGATGTTTGAGGTCCTTGGGTAGGTCCCAGATGCTTGGCATTCATCCTAAATTATATATAACTAACAAGGCTTGCAGGAGTATCTTCATGACCTAAAGAGATTTTAGGGAGTTTCAGGTGACACTGTGATATGTAAAGGATAGCATTTGCTGATTTATAGCCCACTCTGGATGATGACAAAGCACTAGCCTGGTCTAGAAAACGAATGTTTCATTATTTTCTATGGCACCTTTGTGCCAGTCTGAATAATTTTATGTGACTTCTAGATGTGCTTTATGATTACTAAGGAAATGGGTGTGTAATTTGTGAATCCTTGGCTTAAGAAAGTAGATAGAAATACCCTCTACAATGACTTATTTCTAGTTAAAAGGTGTAAGCTATATGTGTTCTATGGTTCTCAGTAAGAGTATTGCTTTAAAGGAGACTAACCAGAAATACTTGGTATTTATGTATTCCTCTATCATAAGACTCTGTGCTTTTGTTGTATTTATTTGTACCAAAAAGAAATAACAACAGAAGAGACAGGCATTTTTCCTCAGAATTTTACATGATAATAATTAAAGCCAACATATTTATTGTTATAGGTACAAGAGCTCATAAGAGACATTGAAGTATAGTGGATGAACTGTTAGTTCAAAAGAGAGGAGTTTGAATTCTGTCTCAGTCACTAACTAGCTATGAGTCTATGACATTAACCTTATTGAGCCTCAGTTTCTTTATCTGTAAAATGGGATGATAGTTAATACCTATTTAATGGCGGCTGTTGTGAGATTCAAGTGAGATAACATGTAACACTTTATAATTTAAAGCACTTTATAAATGTGAACTATTCCTTAAGTAATGATCATGTAACAACAAGAATTATACTCTCAGCTCTCATTTTCTGTCTTGTGCCATATATTAGAATCCTTTATTTTAATGTCTGCCCAAATTCTCTTTTGTACCTTTCTAAGACAAATCTACCAAAACAAAAAGTTTTACTCATCTTTAAGGAAGTAAGTGCACAAAATTGGAGATTTGTAGAATTAGAAGAGATCTTAAATGTCATTTAGTCCAACCTCCTACCTGACACAGGCAGATTCTCTGATATCTCTACAGCTATTGAGCCTTGATGACTGGTATCTTGATTCAAAATCAAGGTATAGTCTTTGGGGGTAGCTAGGTAGCAAAGTGGATAGAGTGCCAGATCTGGAGTTGAGGAGACCTAGGTTCAAATTGGGATACTGCTTAGCTGTGTGACCCTGGGCAAGTCACTTAACTCCATTTGCCTATAAAAAAATAGTCTTGGGATTTTTTACAAAGACTGTGCTTATGTATATTCATAAAAGAAAATTAGGGATGCATCAGACTTTTTTTAGTGCACATACTTTATCCCTGGGAGCAAGTCAGGAATTTTTGGAGACCTCTTTGCATTCCTCTAAGCTACTGGCATAATATCCAGAAAATGGACATTCATTGCTCTTAAAGATGCCATTATATTCCAATGAGTGTGCACTCCACCAAACAGCAATATCTTCTATAATATTCCTGACAAATAATGAGCCATGTTGACCCATATCATCTGTGTTCAGAGTCAAGCAATGCATACCAGAGAAGCATTGCCAGAAATAGTGTTCATACTAATGAGTCCAGTGTGGAAGAAGAGCACCCATGTCCCCCTGCCCCAGTCCAATTCATATGACAGAAATGTATGAATTCCTATGTGCATGGTAGTTCAAACAAGACGGGCAAGGGAAAGGGAAAATATGGCTTAAGCCAAATGTATCTTTTAACATTTACTAAATAAAGAAGGCAACTTATTGTAAATGAAAACAGTGCTTACTCATATTTTTTAAAATAACATTACTTTTGAAATCTGACTGGGAAAAACTGTTTCATTAAAAGTATTTCTGACTTTAAAAAGAGAAATGTTCCTAACATTTTCCAGGCTAGGTCAAAGGATCGGAACAAAAAGAAACAATGAAAAATGCAATTTAGGGACAAAAAAGTTAGGACTCAGAATATGAAGTAATTGTCATTTATGAAAACAAATAGTTGTCATCTTGTGAATTTTATTTCCTTTTAAGGAAATACAGTGCTAGGGAAATGTCTATATTTCCTAATAAATACAAACGTGTTACATTAGCCTTGTCTACTGGTGGATTGTGGGGTGAAGATAGATATTTTTTGTCTTAATCAAAATTTAACCCCCAAATTTTCATTTTCCCTATACTATGTTTCTAGAGTTTTCCACTCCTTTTCAAGTCATTCCTCAATTATTACTACTGCTTTTGATATTATCAGACTTGGAGAATATATTTTAGCTATGAAACTCGATGCAGAATTCTGTGGAAGCAGAACTGAGTAAGGTGGGAGTGGGTTAAGAGGGTATGCTTTCTAAATTCCCTAATGCAAACCCTAATTTACTCCTTTAAGAGGGGCACTACCTAGGCCTCAGATCATTCCACTTTCTTTCTCCAATGTGAAATATAAAAGAAACCTGAATATTTGTTAAGTCTGTTATTCACTTACTGTGAGGGCAAATCAATTTACCTCCCTACATCTTAATTTCCTCATCTGTAAAATGAAGGTGCTAGACTAGATAATTTCTATGACCCCTATTAACTTTTAACATCTTATGATTCAGTAGATGGAGTTTTTCCTGTTTACTTCTCAAGACAAAAACGTGTAACTGAGGTATTTCTGATCACCATGATGGCTTTATCCATATGAAGGCCTACTCTATAATGGCATCCTTGAAATTAATGAACTAGATGGTCCCTGTCATGGCTCTCTTCTTTGTAGGGCAGATTATTTTGATAGGAATTGTATACTCATCTCAATTCTATCATTTCAATTAGTCTGTTCCTGTGACAGTTGGGACATACTAAAACACTGATAATTATCACAACCACAGAGATGAAATGTATCCAGCAGAATCAAGAAAACAGTTTTTAAATTGTATTTTAAGCCTGATACTTGATTTCCATTAAGCTAAAATTCAATTGTTCTGGATTCTGGATAATTTGTTTAGGTAATTATTTAAAGTTTATTTTCGCATTTTTCTTCTCTAACTTATCTGCTACAATGAATCAGCAGAGGTGAGGTGGGGAGAAGTATATTAAGAGGAAGGACTTCAAGGGTTCTGTTACTTCTGCATATCTGGATTTGGTCTCTGAGCCCTGTATATCTACAATCATGATTATCTTGTGTTGGTAGAAAGGGGTGTAGTAATGGTGATGAGTAAACCCTGAGCAAATAGCTTTAATCTGCCCAAATTATTCCGAGTTTAGTTTGTGTCAAAAAACCAATTTAAGGGGGCAGCTGGGTAGCTCAGTGGATTGAGAGTCAGGCCTAGAGACGGGAGGTTCTAGGTTCAAATATGGCCTCAGACACTTCCCAGCTGTGTGACCCTGGGCAAGTCACTTGACCCCCATTGCCCACCCTTACCAATCTTCCACCTATGAGACAATACACAGAAGTTAAGGGTTTAAACAAAAAAAAAATTTAATGATATATATGAGAGATACCTCTTTCTAGAAAGGAAGCTCTCCTTGCTGGGGCAACCAAATTAAAGGCAGAAGGCTGCTGTATGAATATATGAAATCAAAGACATGAAGGAGCAGAGTAATATAAAAGAAAGTGTTCAGTTTGGGGTCAGAGGTATATTCCAACTTAATAACATCAGCATTTAAATCTAAAGATCTCAGACTCCAAGCTTGCTCAGGAAAATAGCTTCTAGATTCAAGAGTTTTCCATCAAGGAGAATGTTCCCATCTTTTCCAAATTGTGACTTCAAAAATAATTAAGGCTTTTTTTCATTTTTCAGATTTGATATAAACTATTTTTTTAACTTTTCAGTAACATCAACCAGTGAGTCAAATATAGCCTTGTGAATATACATCCATGCACTCTGACAGGCACCAGTGAGTGTCCACACTTATAAGATCTGTCGTGCTGCATTCAAGTCTTCATTCTTCTCAGAGAAAAATCTGTCATGGACTGTATTTAGTAAATCAACTAGACCTCCAAAAGCTAAAATTGTCCTCCCTTTCAACCCATTGATTCACCAAGTTCCCAGACCACATGGCAGATTTGTCTAAGTAAATTTTGAGCACTTCATAAATGTGCCCTTTGCTAGGCACTCCCACCTCCCTTTTTCACAAGGAGTCCAATTTTTTTTAAAGAGCAGCTTTAAAAAGAGAAACTGTGCCAAAGTAGCATTCTATTTTGTCCTCTGAAGCTGTGATACTTTGGCTCTCTGGCAATGGAAATAATAAGCAGCATACTTTTAAAAGTCAAAGGACAGTCCCCCAAAGGGGGGAAAATGGAAATCCATTTCTGCTTTTGTGATGAAGATGCTTCTTCCTGGAAATAAGTGTCTCATATACACAAGGTGAATCATCCATTAGTTGTGAGGCCCCACTGAATAAATCAGTTCATTTAAACACTATTACTCTGTATAAAAGCTTTGTATGGCTCATCTCAAAGAAGAGCTTAGTTATTGTCTTTTTTTAAGACTTCTATACTGTTAATTATAATTAGATTGACATAAGGATTTCTTATAAAGAATGTAAAGTTTTGAATTCTCACCCTGTCAAAACAAAGGTATTTTTCTTCAGTATTTTCTGATTAATTCTGTAGACTTTTGATACCTTTATAGATTAATACTCCATTGAAATTCTACTTTGATACCTCAGAACATGGAGGAGAGGTGACTTGATCCATGCATCACAACCAGCTATCATATCATCTCTCGTCTCCCTTCTGTAGCTTAATTCTTTGAGAAAGCTGTCCACAACTGATGTTTCCATTTCCTTTCCTCTCACTCTCTTCCAAACTCTCTTTAGTCTGGCTTTTTACTTTATCATCCAATTGAAACTGCTTTCTCCAGAGTTATTAATGATCTCTTATTTTCCTAATCTAATGGCTTTTTCTCGATCTTTATCCTTCATGATCTCTCTATAGCTGTTGGTACTGTCAATCACTCTCTTTCCTTTGTATTTTCTTTTTTCTTAGGTTTCTATAACATAGTATACTATGTTAATTCTCTGACCACTTCTCATCTTCTTCGTTGGACCTTCAACCACGTCCCACCTGTTAATGATAGATGTCCCCCAACCTTCTTTACTGGGTCCTCTTTTTTTTCAAATATAAAATTCTCTGTGGGTCATAGCTCTTCATAACCTGCCCCATCCTTTCCAATCTTCTTATACCTTAGACCAGTGATGGCAAGCCTTTTAGAGACCAAGTGCCCAAACTGCCACATGTAAGTCCCTTGCCCTACCTGAGACAGGGGAAGGAGGAAACATTCCCATTAGGCTGTTAGGCAGAGGGGTTGGTCATATAAGAAAGGTCCTCAGGCATGCATGGAGAGGGGGAAGGAAGCAACCCCTCTACACAGGTGCCATAGATCACCAACGTGGCCTTAGAACATCCATGTACTCTGAGTTCCAATAACACTGACTTCCTTGCAGTTATTTGCACAAGACACTCTATCTCCATATTCTAAGCATTTTCACTGGATGTCCCCTGAGCCTGAATTATTCACTTCCTCTTGACTTGCCTGGTTTCCTTTAAATCTTAGCTGAGGCCCTACTTTCTGCAAGAGATTTTTCCATCTTCCTTAATTTTAATTCCTTCTCCTGATGGATTATCTCCATTGTGTTTTATATATATACACATATATATATGTATGTATATATATATACATATATATATGTGTGTGTGTGTGTGTATATATATATNAAGGTAGATAGCAACTTGTATCATGATACCTTTGGAATTATAGTGGGTCATTGTTTTGATTATAATTAGTCTCATAATAATTTAGATAAGAGATATACAAATCAAAACAACTCTGAGGTATCACAAACCTATTGTTCTGGCTAAATCGATAAAAGGGCAAACTGAGAAATGTCAGAGAAGATATGGGAAACTGTGGACACATACATTGTTAGTGAAACTATGAACCGATCAAACTATTTTGGAGAACAATTTGGAATTATGCTTCAAGAGTTATAAAACTGTGTATACCTTTTGACCTAGCAATGCCACTATTATTTAGTTTTATTTCCTAAGGTGAGAGGGGAAAACAGAAGAGAATTTATGTATTCTAAAATATCTATAGCATCTCTCTTTGTGTTTTCAAAGAATGGGAAATTGAAGGGATGTCCATCAGTTGGGGGATGTCTAAAGAAGTTGTGACATATGGTTGTGAAGGAATACTACTGTGTCATAAAAATGATCAACATGTTAATTTTGGAAAACTTATGGAAAGACCTGTATAAAATTATGGAGTGAAATGAGCTGGATCATAGACCTCATACAGAGCAGAAATATTGGTTGAGGACTGATGTGTATGTCTACTTCCAGAGATAGATCTGATGGATATATATATGTATGTATATATATATACATATATATATGTGTGTGTGTGTGTGTATATATATATATATATCTTGTTTGTGTGTAGTTGTTTGCATGCTGTCTCCCCAAATAAACTGTAAACTCCTTGAGAGCACAAACTGTCTTTTGCATTTCTTTGCATCCTCAACATTTGGCACACTGCCAAACACATAGTAAATTTGCTTAATAAATAATTGATAATTGATTGAATTATTAACTGACAAATTCTCAAAGGCTTTGCCATCACAGTAGGACTTGGCAGGTCCTACAAAACTGAAAACTCTCTGAGTACAGCTCTAGTGACAGATTTGTGTGTTTACCATCTGAACAGGAAAGTTCATAGGGGCTTATCCCTAGAAAGATGACCACCAAGTGAGGTATCTCAGTTCAGTAAGATGGTCTTTATGCTTTCATGGTAGGGGTTGTGTTATTTACCAGTGAGATCAGTACCTACTTTGATGAAATTACAAAACTCTTAAATTGAGGATATTTTATAGCCTTATATATATATATATGTAGCTCTAAGGTAGAAGCCAAGGTTTGTATTTTTTGTGAATCAGCAACTAGCACAAACAATTTTTGTTGAATTGGTTTAAAAAATATAAAATTACATGAAACAAACCTATACCAGAAAAAAAGCTTTTTTCACAATAAGGTGCATATTTACCAAGCTGACCATATATTCAAGTTATCTGCTCAAGAAATTGATATTTCTTGGATTATATTGAAGAAATAATGATACCTTCTTGCTCTCCAGATCCCCCTTTTCTAAATGGTAATCCACAGTGCTTCTCTTTGTATTTGTCATTTCATCTTCACACAATCCCAGTGCTTAACCCAGTGGTAAGCATGTAGTAGGGACTTAAGAATACTTGTTGACTGACAATAAGCAACATGATGTGATGGGAAAAGCACGGAAAAGAAGTCAGGAAACCTGACTTCAAGTTCTGGCTCTGCCAACAATAATCTACAGGGTCTTGAGTGAGTTGTTTCTGTTTTCTGGATCTCAATTCTGAATCATTTCTATGGACCCCTCCAGCTCTGACTTTATATAAATCTAAATATGCTAATTGTAACCTAGTGTGCCAGTGGGACTTTGAGGAAAATTGGCACATTAATGCACTATTGGCAAAGCTATGAATTGGTACATTCATTCTGGAAAGCAATTTGAAACTATGCCCAAGTAGTTATGAAGTTTTACATGCCCTTTGACCCAGAAATTCCATTACTAAGCCTATATTCCAAAGAGATAAAAGGAAAAGAACTAATATTTAAGCATGTGTGTGTATTTGTAGCAGCTCTTTTTCTGCTGGCAAAGAACTACAAAGGGCAGCTAGGTGGCACACTGGATAGAATACTGGGCTTGGATTAAAGAAGACTCTTCCTGAGTTCAAATATGACCTCAGTCACTAGCTGTTTGACCATGGGAAAGACACAACCCTGTTTGCCTCAGTTTCTCATCTGTAAAATGAGCTGGAGAAAGAAATAGCAAACCACTCTAGTATCTCTGCCAAGAAAACCCTAAATGGGGTAATGGAGAGTCAGACACGACTGAAATAACTCAACAAAAACAAAGTATAAACTAATGAATTATCTATGGTTTAATAAATTATGGTTTAGGAATGTAATGGAATATTATTGTGTTATAAGAAACAATGAAGAGAATAGTTTCAGAGAAACTCGGGAAATCATGTTATAAACTGATGCAGAGTTAATAGAATGTTAACAGTTAGTTCATAAAATGAGAGGAAGAATTTATACTAAAGCAAAAGCAGTGTAAAAACTAAACTTTTTTTAAAAATAATCCTTACCTTCTGCCTTAGAATCAATAGGCAGAAGAGTGCTAAGGACTAGGCAATTGGGGTTAAATGACTTGTCCAGGGTCACACAGCTAGGAAGTGTTTGAGACCAAATTTGAACCTAGGCCCCCCAACTCCAGACCTGGCACTATAGCCACTGAGTCACCTAGCTCTCTCCAAAATTAACAACTTTGGAGGACTTTAGAATTCTTATCAAATTCAGAAACCAACCCCTGATTCTAGAGGATAAATGACAATGAATAATACCTACCTCCTGCCAAAGAAGGAATAAACTAATATGCAGAATGAATAACATACTTTTGGACATGGCCAGTGTAGGATTTTGCTTTGTTTGACATGCCAATTTCTTACAGGTGTTTGTTTTATTTTGTTTGTTTTGGTTTTTTGAGGGTAGGTAGGAGGAAGATAAAATAAATACTTATTCGTTTAAAAAATAAAATGATATTGAAATAAAAAATAAAATGATATTGAAAAAATAAAATTGAAAAACATATCTTCATTTATATATTTTATGGACGGTTAGCTTCAGTCAATGAGGATAATCCCCTATTTAGCTATCTTTTGAAAGTATGGATTGCTTCATTTTTTGTATTTATTTGTATTTATATTCTCAGTGCCTAGCTAGCACAGTGCCTGAGACACAGTAAATACTTTTTTCAAAAAACCTTCCATCTTAGAACCAATACTGGTTCTAAGGCAGAAGAGCAGTAAGGGCTAGGCAAGGGGGGTTAAGTGGCTTGCCCAGGGTCACACATCTAGGAAGTGTCTGAGGCTAGACTTGACCCCAGGACCTCCTGTCTCTAGGACTGGCTCTCTATCCACTGAAACACCTAGCTGCTCCATAAACACTTAATAAATACTTATTGATTGATCATTTCCCTTTCACTGAATTCATCTCTTAGATTATAGCTGTCTGCTTCCTGATTAAATTTTCATTGCGTTCCATGATTCCAGCTTAAATTTATGTGTATAATTTAAACCTACTATGCCTTTGCTTTTACTCTATAGTTATTTCATGCATGTATAACTTGATTTCCTAAGTAGAATTAGACCTAAGGGCAGGTGCTTTGTCTTCTCTCTTTTGTCCCCAAGCAACAGACTTTGGCTTTCAAACAACTGCTAAATAATGAGAGTGAATATCCTGTCAGCAGCTCACTCCAGTCCTCCCTGACCTCCTCCCCAAGTGCTCTCATCCCCATCTTCCAATCACCATATACACTTTTACTTGAAGGAATCTTGATTTCTTCAAAGTGAGCCCTCCTTCTATAGAGACCGTCACAACCCCTCTATGCCCTAACAGATTGTTTTATGAGTTCTGTTGCCAAAAAATATTTCCTTACTCCGTGGCCAGCTTTCTGGCAATGAGCCCATCCATACTCAGCCTGGTGTTTGGATGACAGATTCACAGTCTATAGCCAAAACTAAACTCCAAGTCTTTTCAGCTTGGTAGCTACTGCCAGATCCTTGGCTGCCCTGGCACAGCAGAGAAAATAAGGTCCTTGCTCTCCACCCTTACCCCACGTTCTCAAATATAAATGTTCCATCTGGATTGGTGGCTTTTTTCAAGCTTCTCGTTCTACTTTTCAGCAGACTTAGATTTTCAATGGCTCATCCATTGTCCTTCCACTGCAGATGCTTCTAAATGGGCTGCTTAGCAGATGCATAAGATTTGCTGCAGAAATTATTGACAATGATACATTTATCCTGGCAAATCCACATACCTTATGCTAGCCTTAGTAAAGAGAAATAAGCCTTCTTTGAAAAGATTTGTTGTTGTTGTTCAGTCATTTCAGTCATGTCCACCTCCCTGTGATCCCATTTGGAGTCTTCTTGACAAAGATACTGGAGTGGTCTGCCATTTCTTTCTCTAGTTCATTTCACAAATGAGGAAATATTTTTTTAAATTAGAAAATTAAGGCAAATAGCATTAAGTGACTTGCCCAAAGTCACACGGCTCATGCCTGAGGTTAGATTTGAACTTAGGTCTTCCTTACTCCAAGTGCAATATTCTATCCACTGAAATATATCCTTGGCGGAAGTCTATATATTAGACAAATATCTCCACTTAGAGCAGAGGTTCTTATACCCCTGTAGAATAAATTTTAGGAGTACATGATCTTGAATGGGAAAAAAATTATATCTTTATTTTTACTGACCTTTGGATTCCTTTTGTAATCTTATGTATTTTGTGTATTTAAAAATATAATTCTGAGAAAGAGTCCATAGGTTTCACCATAGGCAAAAGGGGGTCCACAATACACAAAGAGGATAGGGACCCTGACTTATGGAATCGTTGAACTATTACTAATTTGACATTATATAACGTTCCAGGTATCTTGATGCCATTTTTAGCTATTGGAGCTTATCATTACCCTAAGAGTTTGAGAAAATTATATTCAAGTTATTATTTCCTTGGTGTACATGTCTGTGTGAGTAAGAATCCTTGGTTACCAGTATGCCATGCTTTGATGAGATGTCCAAGTGTAAGCTTTTAATGGAAAACTAAGTTCCACAAGCCAGTGTAATAGGTAGCAATTTATTCATTTCTTCTTTATGTGGTGGAGGGAGGACCTAGATCATTCAAAAAGCAGAGATCAAACCTAGAAGTGCACTCTGAGCTATGGGATTTTACTTTCCTCTAACACTAACAGCAGTGGGTGACATTACATACCCCCTTAATGTTTACAAAGCATTTGACATACATTATCTCATTTGAGCCTTACAAGAAACTGGAGAATATATTATGTTTATTTTACTAGTAAGGAAATAAGCACTTAAGTGCATGCCCATCATTACTCAACTAGCAGTATTTGGACCCAGGTATCTTCTGATTCTAAAGTCCCTAGCTCTTCCCACTATACTACTCTACCATCCACTGAAGCAGTGAAGTGTTTCTCCCAGACATGGGTTTTAGAAAACTATGTGGGATTGAATCGTTTCCAGTTCCTCTGTCCCTACCCATCCACTAAATAATGGGGGGAGGGTAGCATAATCAGTACTAATCAGTACTTGCAAAGCCAACAAATTACCTAATGATGCATGCTTCATCATTTTCCAATGAAATGATTCCCCAGTGTGGCATTAAAGTTTGCACTGAGTCTCCATAGTCATTACTAAAGTCTCTAAGGACCAGAGCCTTTCTAAGTACTATATGTTATTATTATTCAATAGCCATAATATTTCTAAAAAGACAAATTATATTTAGTTCATGGAAGAGCTACTTTCCTAATCAAATCCTTTAAGAGTTGATCATGAAATTTCTTCTAGTATTCATTCAATTGAATATCATGCAACAAATGATAAAAACATGATGGCTTGTAATTGTTTTTCCAAAATAATATAGACGACTCTTGCTATCTCATCACTAGGAGCAGCCTCTAGCAAAATTCTTAAACTAGGAGATGTGTTTCCATCACCTTTTTATACATCTCTACTACCCAAATCTATTACTGAACACCTTCATTTTTCTTTACTGTCTACACCTCTTATAAATTGTTCTCAGAGGCTTAATTCCTAACAGCATGTAAGTGACTTACAAAAGTCCTCTCTGGTATTTGAATCTCTGCAGGGATTAAAACCCTAAACTAAAGGGTGAGGCTCCAATAGTGTTATTCAAGTAGCAGTCATCTGACAGGTGAGATTATTATATGATACTTACGAAATTAAAAGAATAGGCAATTACCTTAGTGAAAAGGGATACTACCAATTTCCCAGATTAGTAATTTCTAAAGCATGCTTTGTGTTTTGTAAAATTCCTCTTTTGGTCTTATAGCCTAGTCTCTTTTATCATACAGTGGAAGAAAGAATATTGTACTTGAGGTCAGAAGAGATCCGACATCAAATCTTGTCTCTGATATTTTATGGCTGTGTAACTCAGGAAGGGCAAGTCATTTCTGCAAAACAGAAGAAAATATATGAAGTATATATTTGACAGGCCTTTTGTGAGAATCACGCGAATAAGTGAAGTATTTTTCAAACTCTAAAATACTATATAAAATATCAGCTTTAATTATTATTGTCATTTGATACATATACATATATAGTTTTTATACCTCAGTGTTATAGGTAGGTGGCCATTGGCAATAGAATGGTCCATGATAATAATCTGTATCCATTATAATTTTTTACTTCAGTTCTCCAGGATATTTTGTATTATGTGTTTGTAACATGAGGATTTGTCATCTATTAGGCAACAAAAGATAACAAACTTCTATCTTAGCTATCAGGTTATGTCTTAT
Organism: Gracilinanus agilis; assembly: GCF_016433145.1. Classification (NCBI taxonomy): domain Eukaryota; kingdom Metazoa; phylum Chordata; class Mammalia; order Didelphimorphia; family Didelphidae; genus Gracilinanus; species Gracilinanus agilis. The sequence continues at coordinate 415,129,203 of NC_058133.1, read as the reverse complement.
TAGTCATTTAGTAGATATCAAAATGGTATTTATTTATTCAGTTATCATTACTAGCTTCTCTTTTCCAATTATTATTGTTGTCATTGTACTCTTCTTATTATAAGTATAAAAATTTATATAATTTTGTGCTAATATAAGAAGCTACATTGAATAGTCAAAAGAACCCAGAATATGAAGTCAGAAAACTTGAATTTGAATCTTGATTCTGTTACCTATGTGACCTTATTCAAGGCTTTAAACTTTTCTGAGCCTCAGTTTCCTCATCTGTAAAATGAGGACGGGTTAAATGATCTCTAAAATCCTTTCTTCTGTCTTTATATATATGACTTAATAACTCCACTGACATATCATTAGGTGATCTGGCAGGGTTCTCAAAAGCTATATGAAAGACTATAAGAGCTCCTAACAAATTGAAAATTTTGTAATTAACAATAATTACAACAAAAATAATAGCTAGCCTTTTTGTAGTGCATTAAGGTTTTCAAAGTGCTTTTCGAGTATTATCGCGTTGTTTTTCTCCCAGCATCCCTGGAAGGCTGTTCTATTATTAGGTCCATTTTACAGATGATGAAAATGAGGATGCTAGAAGTTAAACGACTTGCTCAAGACTATCCAGATCCAGAACTCTATCTACAACACCACTCCTATCTTTGAAAATTAGATAAGCAAATCCTGTCATCTAAAGAGCAATCTAGCCAGGTTCAGAGATTTTCATCATTAGAAGCATGAAAATAGTGATTTATTTTTTGACACAGAAACTTCTTGGGTGAGGGAAGGTTTATAGAAAAGCTGCAGTCTGTACTGGTGAAAAAAAAATGCCCATTGCTAATATCTTGTGTCTTTAAAATATTAAATTATCAGTGGATAATTTATTTATATTCCTTGTTTATATCTTACAAAGTCAAGTGTCATTCTTTCCTTTAATATGGGCAAGAATTGTTTTTTTCTTTGAGCAAGTAAGTAACGCGTAAGTAACTATATAAACTATGTAATTAAGTAACTATGGGAAAAGCACTATAAATCAGAAGTTCTGGTTACTACTCTTGATCCTGCCCTTAAATAACTATGTGACCTCAGAGAGATTATATAGTCTGTCTAACTCTATTTCCTCATTGGTGAAATGAGAGGTATTCGATTAGATGGTCTCTGAGGTTCTCTCCAGCTTTAACATTCTAAGAATCTCTATGATTAAGGAGAACTGGTTAGACTTATTGTTCCTGGTATCTTTTTCCCCCATGATAAAGTTATTTGAAGATACCTAAATTTTAAAAAATGCTGCCTATAAATCAGGATTGCTTCCTCTGACACTCCCTCTTAGTTTGGCAACCCACAGACCTAGTATTCTTCCTCCAGACATGTTTTGGAAATAAAGGGTTCCCTCTGCTTTCCACATAACATATGCTCTGGTTTTACTGTGTGAAGTCAAATCCCCAGGGCGCATAAAATAACTCATTTTGTTCCCCCTTGCATGTAGCAACCCTTGTGGGAACTGGATATTCTTATACATTTAATCTCTTGTTGCCTCACGGATTTCTCTGGGGAAGCACTTGAAGGTAAGCCACAGGGTAAATTCAAACATTAAACTGTCATATATATGAAGTCCCAGGAGACAAAGAGTTAAGTACAATATTTCTCTATTGTCCTTAAAACTCTGCATTAAGGGAACCTTAGTGAGATGTGGGAGTCAGGGATCTGACATGGGGAAGAAGAAGAATGCTAAAGAAATCAACTTGTCATTTGGGCAGCATTTTTGATAGTTTCAAAAAAGTTCAGCATCTTACAAAATATTTATTGGCTTACAAAAATGTTACCATTGGTTCCCAACCTACCAGTATCATAGCAATGGTGCTTGTAATGGAAATAAGTGTTGACTGTGGGATATTTCTTCTATGTTTACTAAAATGCCCACAATCTTTTCTTTTTTTAGGGCTGACCTACTGTCTTTCAGGGTCTAAGTCTTTTAGGCTTGTTACAATTTGCAGGGCTATTTTAGGATGTAATCCAAGTCTCATTTGTTCTTTCTTTCCTGAGTAGGAAGATGAAATCCTTTTCTGGTTATGCAGTTAATTGTATAATAATTCTGTTAAATCTTTATTATAATTATAATGTCCCACACTATACAATTTGAAATATTGTTGTAAAATTCAGTGTAGCACTTAATAATGTATATTTAATGCTTAGAAATGGGATCTGTAAAGAGACCTAATCCTTTCTATTGTGGCTTATATTTAAAGCTACCCTGCATTATTTAAACATCATAAATTCAAAGAAATATGCACGTAACAATAATAATCAATTGGGGAGATTACAACTCAGTACCCTCACCCCCATTTCAAAGAGATCCATCAGCTTTATGGCTCACACATTAGCTCTAGTGTAATGATTTCTTTCATCATTTCTTTCTCCTTTTTCTCCCCTTCCTTTCTCTTTCTTCTCCTCTGTTTTTCTCCCTTTTTTATTTCCCTTTCCAATTCTGTCCCCCTCTTCTCTTTCCTTCTCTTCCTTCTTCATTTTCAACCATCTCTCTCTTCTTTCTGTTTTTCTCCCCTCTTCACCTCTCACCCATTTCTCTCTCTCTCTTCTCCTCCCTCTTTCTCTCCTCTATGTCTTAATCTTAGCCTCTCCTACAAAAAGAAGATCCTACAAAGTCCTGCAAGGTCCCTTTTCACTGACACTGAACAATTACATATTTTCATTCATGTATAAAACTCAGTGCTGAATTTAGGAAACCTTTGTCCATTCCAATTCTATCACAAACTAGCTATGTGCCCTTCAACAAGTCATTTAACTTCTTAGTTTCAAGTTCAGGTTCTTGGTTTACTATTCTGTTATTAGACAAGATAATTTCCTCTATTATTTTTTGTACTAACAGTCTTTCATCCTTTACAGCCAGTTTTCACTTTGCCTGCCACCCCTGCTAAGCAGTTTTAATATCAACAGACTCAACACACCCACACATACACACACATACCCCAAAGGTCATCTTCAGTTCCCCAACATAACAGTCAAATTTTTAAGATCATAAAATCACAAAAACTTAGAGCTTGAGTGGATTTTAGATGGCACTTTGCCCAATGTATACATTTTTCAGATGAAGAAACTGAAATTCATTGAGCTAAAGTGATTTTGAAGAAAAGTAACAAATTTAAGGTTTGAACTTAAAGTGTTCTAACTCCTCTTCCAGTATACTTATATCCAGGCAGCTTCCTGTTCCATCCCCGGTCACTGAATATAGGTTTTTGAGGATAAAATATGGATCATTGAGTAAATGTCTGAATATCTATGGATAGATTCCAATTTTGAAATTAATAAAATTATATTTAATTTTCAATTTTGTTTCCTATTTTCTACTCTGAAAGTATTCTACCCCAAATCAGAGACTTAAGCTCCAATTGCACTCACTCTTTTAAAAGAGGCTGCTTATAGGGAACATCAGTTTAGAGACAGAAAGAATCTTAGAAATCATCTAATCCACCCTCTTAATTTTATAGATGAGGAAATGGGGTTCCATGGAATCTAGTGTAATTCCCAAGGTCAAAAAAGTAATAATAATATCAGCAATCCAGGAATCAAAACCAATCCATTCACTACTCAATACTGTCTCTCTAATTAGGAGGTACCATTTGAATAATAAGATGCTTTAGCTGATACTAAGCTGAGATCTATATTTGCCTTTTCATAGTCAGGAGATTTGTTTCCCCAATATTGGTTCTAAGGCAGAAGAACAGTAAGGGCTAGACAATGGGGGGTTAAGTGACTTGCCCAGGGACACACAACTAGGAAGTGTCTGAGGTTAGATTTGAACCTAGGACATCCCATCTCTAGGGTGTCAATTCACTTAACACCCAGCTGCCCCCTCCATTATATATTCTTTAAACTCTTACCTTCCACCTTAGAAACAATACCATGTACTTACTGGTTTCAAGGCAGAAGAGCAGTAAGGACTAGACACTTGGTGTTAAGTGACTTCTCCAAGGTAGCTAGGAAGTGTCTGCAGTCATATTTGAACCCAGGACCTCTTATCTCTAGACTTGAATCTCTATGCACTGAACTACCAAGCTGCCCCCTATTATATGTTTTAAATGAATTCCATTAAGATGGAAAGTTTATACCTAAATAAAAATCTTTTGGATCACTGACTAGAGAGAAGCTTCCTCAGTACAGCCAGCTTTCAATCATGCAGCTGCCTTTTACATTTTATCTATATGCTGTTCTCTATTATGCCTAATAAATCCCTAATGCGTTTTTTGTGGATTCCAAAAAGAATGTATACATTGCAAAAAAGAGGATGTTTTTGAGAACTCTTTTCTAAAACCTAATTTTTTAAAAAAGAAATTTCCCTGCTGGGGATGATTTAAGATTTGAATAATTTACTCCTAAAGTATGATACTCCCTCTCCACCCATACCCCCTGGATGTAGATCCTGAATATTATTTCACAATAGCAAAGATATTCGGATGAAAAATTATTTCGTGTTATTGTTGATAGATTAGTTGAAAGGAAAAATAAAATGTTGATGAAATTCATGTGCACTAGCTTTTTAAAAGGCTAAAATGCACCCATATCCAATTAATTGTGCTACAATCTAGAAAAAAAATTATGTTAGCAATGGCAAGCATGTTTCTCTTTCAATTGTTCATCCAGTTCTTTTTTCCTACCCATCCCCATACAATAGACTAATTTTTTCATACTGAAAATTCTAATTTATCTATCTTAAGTTGAATGGTTTTAAATTGCTTAGAAATACATCATTTAAAAGCTAAAATACATGTAAAAATGGATACTTACCAAATAATACACACATTATGCTTTCTCTATTCATTTGTTTTCAATCAAAAATCATCTGGAACAGTTAACACAGCCATCTAGTGGACAGTTTTTATAGTTTAGTGCTTTCACTTGTTGCAAGATTTCAGTTTATGAAATAAAATCTTAACACAAACGTTTGTATCAGCTCCATCAGAAATGATAGGTAAGTAAAATTTAGGGGCATTTTCCCTTAGGAGTTACCTTTTAACCACTCTCCAAGCATTTCTAGGCACAAATTTCTCACCTGCCTTATTTTCCAAAGCAAATTCATTAGCAAGTTTCACTGATAAAATTCTCATTTCTAAAATATATTAGGAACCGAATCAAATTTATAAGAATAAGAACCACACAAAACATGGTCAAAGGATGTGAACTGGCATTGTCATGTGAAAAAAATTCTTAGTTACTTTTAATTAGAAAAGTGAAAATTAAAATAACTTTGAGATATTAATTCACACCCATCAGAGTGAATAAGATGATAGTAAAGGAAAATGACAAATACTGCCAGGGGATGTGGGAAAATACTCACACTGACTGACACACTGTTGGTGGACCTACAAACAGTTACAACTGTTTTGCAAAGGTATTTGGATCTATGCCCAACTATACATACCCTTTACCCAGCAATACCACTACTAAATACTGATAGCAGATCATTTTATGTTGTATTTTAACATGAATGCAAAGTTTGGAATGGTGGGGAAGAAATTTCATTTTAGGCAGGTTTCATAGCACATCTACTTAACTACGTCTGTCTGTCTATCCATACACACATAATGTTGGATGACTTTTTATAAAATTTGCCTATCTTTCTGAATGTAGCTTAAAAGGAATGAATTAAATAAATTTAACTGTGATTAACAATGGACAAGGTAGATACTATTTTATATAAAAGGGTAAATTTAGCTCATATTACTTTTTATATGTGTTTGCAAATAATAAGGAAAGGCTAGAAAGGTAGTTTGGGGCCAGACTTTGGCTCCAAGTGACTCAATTTTATTTAATTTAGAAAACAATGCAACAATCAACTATGATTCCTGAGGAACAGTGATGAAGAATTCTATCCATCTCAGAGAAGATAGACTAGGAATGCAGAATGAAATACATGGTTTTTGGAGGTTGCTAAAATGGAAGTTTGTCTTGCTATAGTCTGTGTAAGGTGTTTTTTTTTTCTTTTTCAGTTTTTTTTTTGAAAGTGAATAGATTAGGTTAGAGGAAAATAAAATGAATATCTGTTAATTGAGGAAAATGGCAATAGGGAGTCATAGGAGATTTTTAAGAAAGGAGAATGTTGGAATTATAATTCTTTAGGAAAACTATTTTGGTGACAATATGAAAGATGAATTGGAGAAGGGAAAGTCTGGGGTTGGAGACATCTAGATTATAGAATTGGTACAATTGAAAGGTAATAAGGATCTGTCTCTGAGTAATGAAATATTGATATATAATGAAAACTGAGAAGTAAGTTTAGAGGAACAGGTAGTAGACAATTTATTCAGTTTGGGATATTTTAATCTTGAGGTTCCGGATAGATCTCAAGATGGAGATTTTCAAAACTTAGTTGTGAAATGTGGTTCTGGAATTTGAAAAAGGTCTGTACAAGAGATATATGATATGTTTAAGAATTTTCTCATTTGAGGATAAAAAATAATAAGGTTGCAAGAAAGAGAATATAGAAAGAAGAGGATTAAGAGCAAAGCCTTGGAAAGTGTCATCATTTAGGAGGCAAAAGAGAAAGAACAACTAGAGAATTATTAGAACTAGGAGAGGGCCATTTTTTCAAGGGCCAACGGAATGGAGAATAATGAAAAGAAAATAAATATTAGTTGCAATTATTCAACACAAACTCCAGAGCAATGAAAGAGAATGATGAATAAGAGACAGTTTTTTAGAAAACATTTGTCTGTAGGATCATAGATTTAGATGTAGAAAAGATTTTAGAGCCGATCAAATCCAACCCTCTCATTTTACAGATTTGGAAACTGAATCTGGAAGAGATTAAGTTACTTGTCATGATCACAAACCTAGTAAGTACTCAAGATAAAATCTGAAGTCAAGAGTTCCTAACTCTAAGCCTAGCGATCTACATGGCACTGCCATCTGCCTCTGGGTTATATCAGAATAGAGATGATATCATTATATCAGAGACCAGACTATGTTTATATGCATGTGCTTCTTGAATCAGAGAGCTAAAAGTGACCTTAAAGACTCATGCTATGCATTTTTATGAATATTTCCTCAACTTTGCCTATTGGAATCCTTAGCTCCTTTCAATAATTATTATTATTATCCTTGTGATATAATAATTATTGTTATTGTGACATAATAATTATTATTATATAACCAACATCTTTATAATACTTTAAGTTGTGCAAAGAGGTGTATTGTGTTCTCATTTAATCCTCACAACAATCCTTCAAAGGAGTTGCTATTATCATCCCTAGTGTACAAATGTGGAACTTGAGGCTGAGAAAGGTTAAGTGATTTGCTCAAGGTCACATAACTGGTAAGTTTCTAAGGCTGAATTTGAACTCAAGATATTTCTGATTACAAGTCTACTATTCTTACCCACTTTACTACCTAACTACCTCTCAATGTGAGCTTCTCAAGGCTGAGCTTAGGTGTTAATTCCTACACAAGGCTGTTCTCTCCCTTCCTCTCCCCCCCCCCTCCAATATATATGTATATGTATATGTATATATATGTTGGATTTGTTGATCTTACTACACAAATCCTTCATAATCTATTCCCTTCATATTTTCCAATCTTTTAAAATCTTACTCCTTGTCATGTACTTTTCAATCCAGGGACTCTGGCCTCCCTACTGTTTCATAAACAAAATACTCTATCTCTCCATTCTGGAGCATTTTCTTTCTTCCTCATGCCTAGAATATGCTCCCTCCTCAACTGACTTCCCTGGCTTCCTTTTAGTTTCACTAAAATCCCACCTTCTCCAGAAAGTCTTTCCTAAACTCTCTTAATTCTAGAGCCTTCCTTCTGTTAATTATTTCCTATTTGTCTTGAATCTAGCTAATTTGTACATATTTTCTGGCTTATTGACTCCCCCATTAGATTGTGAACTCCCTAAGGGCAAGAACTGTCTTTTTTGCCTCATTTTGTATCCTCAGTGTTTAGCAAAGAGCTTAGCACACAGTAGAAATTTAATAAGTGTTTATGAACTGAATGACGGATAGTGTTTCTCTCCAGTGAAGCCTAATATCCTTGATGACAGAGGTTTGTTTCTTTTTATTCTTTGTGTCCTATTCACCTAGTACAGTGTGTGGTACAGAAGAGAAATGGCATAACTAGCTTTTCATAAGTACATATTTAATAAGTATATAAATATAAAGCTTTTTCATTAATAGTTATAAAATAGAATATGAATAGCCCAGGATCTTTGCTTTACCTGTATTATATACAAAAAATACCTATGTATTATTTAACTCAAGTAAATGTGAAAAAATAAATATCTTATGTCATACCCTATAGATTTACTAGGCAGCTTCAAGAAATTAATCTTAAAAGAATAAAAATATGAATTGACTTTACAAACTGAGATGATTAAAATGACACAGGACAGTGATGGCAAACCTTTTAGAGACTGTATGTTGTGCCTCGCCACCCCTTCCCCAGAGATCAAGTGCCATGTCTGCCTTACCCCAGACAGGGGAGAGAGAAAGAGAGTGGAGTGGCCTGAGCACTCTACTCCTAGGGAGGGAGAGGCTCATGTGAAGAGGGGGAAGAGAGTGGCTCAAAGCACTCCACCCAGGAGAGGGAGTAAACACTTCCATTGGCAGCTGGGCAGAGGGAGGTGTGGTGGAGAGGGGGAAAGGAGCAGCTCCACTCGAATCCCACTATCTTTCTAAAAACTAACTCTGGCAAGCATGCCCACAGAGGTCTCTGTGTGCCATCTTTGACATATGTACCATAGGTTCACCATCACAGACATAGAACAACATCTTAACTGAGCATAATATTTCTTTCTCTAAGCCTTAAAATCATAGCTATATTAAATGTAAGCATCCTATTGCTACTATAACCAGGTTTTGTGTTAATATAAAGTGGGGTTCATGATTGGACTATACCAGGATTACCATGACTACTGAAAAGTTTGTATTTAATTGCCACAATTTCTTCAGTGGAAATCAGTTCTTCTAAGATTGAACTACTTCCAAAAGAAGGTCAGGCAAATACCAAATATTCCAGGCCAGAGTTTCTAGGAACAGATTTCTGGTATTCCACCCTTCATTCCAAAATCTTTTGCACATATGCACACACATCTCACCCCATACTAATGTAAGAATGAATAAAGTTTTCACTTGTTTCTTGGGTTAAATGAAGTTATTATCCAAAGTAAAATATTTAGTCTTTGATCAGGAACCAGAGTACCTACCGGAAAAGATACTGTATATCTCATGTAAGTCAAATATTTTCAGACTTTTAAAAGTGCCTTTATTTTAAAATATGACAAAAAAGGGTAAAATGAAATATAGATAACGTATGCATGTAATATAAACTGTCATAATATTGAACTTATTTTGGTGGTGGGGGAGGGAGGACAGGGAACTCTTACCTTCTATCATAGTATCAATTTTTAGATGGAAAAGTGGCAGGGGTTAGGCAATCAGAGTTGTTACATGCCCAGGGTCACATAGCTGGGAACAGTCTAAAGCTATATTTGAACTCAGGTCCTCTTGACTCTGAGTCTGATGCTCACTGTACTCCCTAGTTTCCTCAAGATTGAACCTATTAGCTAGGTGACATAGTAGATAAAACACTGAACTTGGAGTCAAGAAGAGCTGAGTTTAAGTTCTGACATAAGCCTAGGTCAGTGATTCCCAAAGTGGGCGCCATCGCCCCCTGGTGGGTGCTGCAGCGATCCAGGGGAGTGGCAATGGCCACAGGTGCATTTATCTTTCCTATTAATTGCTATTAAAATTTTTTTAAATTAATTTCCAGGGCACTAAGAAATATTTTTTTCTGGAAAGAGGGCAGTAGGCCAAAAAAGTTTGGGAACCATTGGCCTGGGTAAATCTTAATCTCAGTTTCCTCAAGTGTAAAATGGGGATGATAATAATGATATTGTTGATAATAGCATCTGCCTCGCAGGGTTATGAGGATCAAAATGAGATAATATATATAAAATACTTTGCAAACTTGAAAGCACTACATAAATGTTAGACATCGTTAACAACTCTTTGACCCTTTTGTTTTTCTGAGGTACTTATTTATGTGAGAGGCAGCATAGAAAAAAGGAGAGAAGGCCTTAGAGACAGGAAGGATTTGGGGGTAGTTTTGCCTTTTGCACCTACTAGCTATGTGGCCATGGGCAAGTTACTTCAGTTACTCCAGACATTTTTTTAAATAGGAATTGGTGTTAGTATTATTTCCATATGGAGTATAAAGTTACAGATCCCAACCAAAAAAGACATTTACTTGTCTATGTTTTATTATCAAAATAAGAGTTTTATTTACTTCTTCTAAAAAACAAGTTCCTGACTATGAGGGAATCCACATGGAACAGCAGAAAGAGGACTAGATTTAGAATCAAAGGAGCTGGATTTAAATTCTCAGAAAATCATTTATACCTCTCTGAATCTGTTTTCTCATCTGTGCAATGAGATGGCTACACTACATGGTGTCTAGGTCCTATCTAGCTCTACATTTATGATATTCTCTGCATGGCTGTGCCTTATTGACCTTTGAATCAATCACAACACGTTTTAGAGAAATCTATTGAGCATAGCTGGCACTCAGTAAGTGTTTTGTGAATTTTAAAGACACCATCATTTTTCATTTTATTTTTTTCAATCCTTTATCACCTACAAATGCTGTAATAACCCTTCATAAAGGGTTGCATGCAGTCACAATCTACTCAAGACTCCAGATTTTATCTGGCATTTTTTCTAAGGGAAATGCTAAAAGGCAATTCACTAATGGATCACTTAGAGACAAATAAATTTTGGTTTCTTTCCACGGATCAAGACCTCATGTAGCGTTAGACTCTGCTATGACAGTCATATGCACTGTAATTCCCAAGCACAGAGAAGTTAGTTAATAAGCATTTCCCGAGTGTCTACCTTGTATGGTTTTAGCACAAATGTGTGTCCATATTCTACCATCTGCAAAACTGGGAATATGAGCACAACCCAATATTTCATAATCATCATACCAATATGGTGGCATTTGGCATGTTTGTAAATATTACAAAAACAGATGCATTTGCCAGAATCCATGTTCCGAAATCTGTGTGAATCATTTCCAGTGGCTCCTAAATTCTTTGTATCTATGGCACAATGAGGTCTCAACTCTAATCTTTCTCAAATGCTATTGTTTGTCATTGCTTAAGATCCTATGCCTGCTGCTGCCTAATGCCTATTATAGTACCCCAAACTCTTTAGCCTTAGCACCAAGGTTATATCAATTCTCTTACTTTGTCAAACATATTTTTCATAAACCAAGACTTGCTGAGCCCTGCTTGATTGCTGCTGACTTTACATATTATATTTCTCCAACTGCAATACTCTTCTATTTTCTTTTCCTCATCATACATAGCCATGTTGGATTTTTTTTTAAGGAAACAGAGACCCAAAGACGTTGAGTAATTTGCCTGTTTGCTTATGTATCTCTCAAAACACCATACAAAATTCACCTCTTTGATGACTTCCTTAGGTTATCCCTCCAGATTCTATATACTGTATATCCTCAGTCCTGAAATATGTAATTTTTTCTGCATTACTTTGCCTGTTGTTGCATGCATTTGGTACTAGATAATAATAGCACCTACCTTCTAGGATTGTTGTCAGGTTCAAATGAGATAATATTTGTAAAATCCTTAGCATAGTTCGTGACACACCTTACTTAGGTGCCACATGCCAGTTATTATTATTATATTGTAATATATTATATAATGTTAAAATAATATTATTGTTGTTATTATTATATTTTCCAGTTTGTGTATATATGTTATTTGCCAAAATATGCCCATATGCTTATGGAAATATGTATAGTTCCTTTGTGAAAATCTATATTTATTCAAAAATATAATTATCCACTTTACAAGAGGATCACCATAGAGTTCTATTAAATTGCAAGCCCCCCCCCCATAGAGGCAAGGTATAATGAGAAAGGCAGTGATCTAGGAATCAGAAATTCCCAGTTCTAGTCTCAGATCCACTATGATCTAAATTACACTTTTCTGCTATAAAATGTTACAATTCTATAATAGTTTAGTTTAAATGATTGAATGTTTTTTAAAAGAGGGGTTGTAAAATTTTTCATGGGAATGTTAATAAAGTGGGCTATACTCAGTGTCACTATGTTCAGAAAGGTAATATACTATGGAGATAAGAATGAAGTAGAAGAGGTAGATCTTTGTCTGCAAGGGAAATATTATATATTTTTGTGTTATTAAATTATATAACATGAAAAATATTTTGTAGGTCCTAAAAGGGAATGAGAATTGTATTTATTTATTTTTTAAACCCTTAACTTCTGTGTATTGGCTCCTGGGTGGAAGAGTTGTAAGGGTGGGCAATGGGGGTCAAAGTGACTTACCCAAGGTCACACAGCTAGGAAGTAAGTGTCTGAGGCCAGATTTGAACCTAGGACCTCCTGTCTCTAGGCCTGACTCTCAATCCACTGAGCTACCCAGTATTTATTTTTAAGAAAGGGCCTGTCAGAATTGATTTAACCCCTTAGTCCCTTAGAACTTCAACTGACACATATTTAACTAATATCTTTAGACTACTTAGTGTTTCTTAGGCAAAGATCAATAAATATTTATTGAGCTTTTATTCTATGATCAACATTGTGCTAGGTGCTATAAAATTTCAGAAACAAAAAATTATCCCAGCTGTAAAGGAATTCACAATATATTTGAGATCTCATTTATTAGTCATTTTCTGTCTCGTTCAATTTTTTTTAACCTCTTTGGGGCTTTCTTGGCAAAGATAATGAAGTGGTTCACCATTTCCTTATCTGTGAGGAAACTGAGGAAACTGAGGCAAACAGGCATAATTAATTTGCCCCCACGTCACACAACTCACAAGTATGTGAGGCCAGATTTGAACTCAGAAAGATGAGTCTTCCTAACTCCAGGTCTAGCATTGTATTCACTAATCCACTGTATCATTTAGCTGCCCATAGCTGTCATCTATGTAGATTTGCTAATCTTGGGGCACAGTAGAGATAGGGAATTCCTCTATGGTTCATTACTATTTTGTATCTTTTGAGTCTCCCTAGTTAATGAAGGAACTTCCAGAGATTTTTATTTGAATAAAACTGTATTGAATATCTCCCTATTCTTCCCTTTTTGTTACTGTTGCTAGTCACATTACCCATTCTGCTAAAGAGGATGCAATATTGTTTAAAATAACCAGTCCCTGCAGTAAACAACTGAATATAGCTTTTGCCTGGGAGACTTTTTAGGGACTCTTTAGGGAGTTTAAAATTGGTCAGCCCAATCCCTGGGATTCCTATATTAAAATTTCCTTCCTTTGTTGGGAAGAAAGGGGAAGTGGGGAGAGGCTAAAAGCGCCAAAAGAAACACACTGCGACCCTCAAAATTTATGGGACCATTTACTGTATGAAAACATTTACTATAAGATTATTCATTGTCTCTGTTTCATTTCAAAAGTAAGATATTTGAGGAATTTAGGGAATTTTAAGGGCATTTAAATGCAGCATGTCACAGTGGTGAGACCTGACTTTGGAGTCAGGGAGACGGGGTTCCCACCCTTGACATATACTGTTATCTGTATTGGAGAGGGGAGGGGAGTGGCAGGAAAGGGAGAAAAGTAGAATTAAAATTTAAGTGGACTTCTTACTATTGTTCAGAGCTTTGTTTGTCCCACTCAGAAACAACAGACTGATGAAAACATTGCTAAATATATTGCAGAACTGTGCCATATCTCAATATTGCCAGCGTGAGTATATCTTAAATACCATATTTTAGGATGATTTTAAAGGGGGAGTTTATAAAGAAGCCCTCCAATAGCATCTTTTAATCAAACCCAATATAACAATATAATGGTCAAAGACAAAACTCTATCCAGTGATGCACCAATACTACATGTCACTGAAAAGAAAGGAATAACCTCTAATATCAATATCCTTTAGAGTGATGTACAGATTACCTGGGACATAGTTAAATAAATATTACAAATATTTTTAATTTCTAAAAACATGCCTTAATATGCAATATGCCTTCTAGGGAATATTGAGTACTTGTCATAAACAGTTTATTTCTTCATTTCTAGAATTGATTATTTTTCTTAGCTTTTCAGTGAAGATTAAATCTGGTGAGTCCCTAAGCCACTGAAGCATGTTTATCACCATATCTTGAATAAGTGTCCTAGCTTTTAGATATGTAAATGATAAAATGCCATGTTGATATGTTCCCCCTCAGTTTGAGAATTTTATCATTCAGGAACTCTGCTTCTCAACATATCAACATATTTTCTCTGGTAGCTAGATGAGAGAGTGAATAGGGATTTGGAGTCAGAAAGACATGAGTTCAAATCCTGCCCCAGGCTCTGCTTAGTTGTGTGACCCTGGGCAAGGTATGTGACTTAGCTTCTTTAAGTTTTAGTTTCCACATCTATAAACTGATGTGTGAAGTAAATTATTTAGGGGACATTGACCTCCAGTACAGAGTGTAGCCCTGGCATCCCTTGGCATCAGTACCAGTGTGAATAACAATATGGCAGAGCCAGAGTCAGTTTGGGTGTCCCTAGCAAACATGAAAGAGCCATTTGAATGTCACCATGGAAAGAGTAGAAGACATGACATTTGAAAGCCAGTTGGCAAGGAAAGTTCTCAAACCCAGGTGAAGAATCAGATATACTAAGGCTCAAATCTCTCTCTCTCTCTCTCTCTCTCTTTCTCTCTCTCTCTCTCTCTGTCATCCTCTCTCCTCCTCCTCCTTCTTCTTCTTCTCCTCTCTCTCTCTGTCTCTCTCTCTCTTTCTCTTCCTCTCTGTCTGTCTCTGTCTGTCTGTCTCTCTTTCCCTCTCTCTGTCTGACTGTCTGTCTGTCTGTCTGTCTGTCTGTCTCTCTCTCTCTCCTCATTAATAAATGCTTATAACTATGGTGCTGAGCCTCCAGACCACATTTTATTTGTTACACTGTGGATAACCACAGTGTCTACCCTACAGGGTTATTGTAAGGATCAAAGGAGATAATATGTAAAGCATTTTATAAACATAAAAACACTATATAAATTCTAGCTGTTTCTGTGACCTTTTTAAATATTCTCATGTTGTTATTATTAGCAGGATTAATATTCCTTCAGTGGTGACAAATTATCCACATATAGTGATTTTTTTTAATCCTCTGATATTTCTTTTGGTGGATGTTTTACAATATGATGAAGATGCCTAAATCTTATAGATTTACTTGTGTTTTTTTTTAGGTAACAATTTTAGTAACAACTTTAAATAGGAAAGGCCTGTTTCCTTAACAAAAATTACCCTTTTTTGATCTTTAGTACAACAATTTTTATATAGTCTAGCCACTGAGAGTTGATTTTTTTTTCCTTCATAGCAAAGATTAGAAGCTATTTTTTTTAATTCACTTTCTCACTGTTCTTCCAACTTCAAAAAGCCTATGCTATATGAAAGAGGAATCAATGATGATCCCTCCAGCTGCCATGTTCTTCTGAAGGTTTTCAGGATGAATTAGACTGTTTTAAAAATTGTCAGTTCTTGGTGGTATTTTTCATTTTTGATAATGCTTCCTTTGTACTTCAACTGGTCTTGATTCATTGTGGATGTGAAACTTCTGATTTCTTTACATTGACAGTCACTACATCATCTCTAATAGTCATTGTGGTGTGTTCTTTAAAAGACATAACTTTTTATATCTTTTTGCAATAATATCCAATTTTGAGAACCACAGAATTTAAAATATAACAAAAGAGAGCAAAGCACTCAGCACTGAGCTGACAAAGAATTAATTAAAGGTGAGGGAATTTATTTCATCTGGTAAGTCAGATGTTTGGAAGTGAGTAGATTCACATAGGGATGACCATTGCTTTCATAAAATGAATTTGAACTCAGATACTTTGTAGCTGTGTGACCCTGGACAAGTCATTTAACCTCAATTGCCTAGATCTTGCTGCTTTTCTGTCTTAGAAGTGATACTAAGACAGAAGTTATACATTTAAAAAAGGAAAGAAAAGATTGTTAAAAATAAATTAAAATTTTAAAGGCTTCTATAAATTGCAAATGTAATTTCATTGTTAGTAGCTTATTTTCATAATTTTTTTACCCTGGGAATAACTAGGAATAAACTAGTAGAATGATTTCAGGACATCATCGAAGCCTCAGGTATCTCAGTTTTAAAAAATTATATAGGATTACATCTTCCTATAAGATTACATCTTCCTACATCAGTGATGGGCAAACTTTAAAGAGGGGGCCAAAGGAAAGGAAATGCTCACCTGTCAGTCTGTTTCTAAGACAACTCTTTCAAAGTTTTATTGTATTGTATCCTACTCATTGTATTTGCCAGATTAGGAATAATGTCCCAAGGCCAGATAGAACATTTCAGGGAGCCACATCTGGCCCACGGGCTGTAGTTTACCAATTACTCTCCTATATCATTGTTTTAGGAAAATTGGATCATAGCTACTGACATTCATTTTTCCCCAGAAAAGAGTCATGAAAACCATAGTGTGTCCACTTCTGAGGTTTCCTGGGACTCCTGAATTTATATCATGTTTGTTTCCTGCAAAAAACACATTTTATTGACTACTATAAAGAGGAATTCTTTGGTATTGGAATTATCGATTTACTCTTCAGCTTAAGGTTCTGGAATGTGCTTAGCCACAGAATTCCAGAGGGCATTAAGGCACGGTTCTAGTACTGCCAGAGCTCCACCTGCTCCTCCTTTTCTCTGTGGCAATTACTCCACTCTTTCCTCCTTCATATGAGATAGCCATTCCACCCTACCACCTCCTAATCTACTCCACTACCATTTTAGGTCATTCCATTATATTCACCTCACCCTCAAGTCTTCCATCCATTCATGCCCCTTTAAAATGCCTAGGCAATGATACCATTCCCAGGGCCATAGATGACATTTTTCCATGCAGCAATCAAACAATTTGGCCTTTTGGGTTGCTTGTGATTGTTCTTTCATTACCTTTGTATGTTTTTTATAGATCAAATTTTCTGCTGAGTTCTGGGTTTTTTCCCAGGAATAGTTGAAACTCCTTTAGTTCATTCAATATAGATTTTTTACCTTTTATAATTATGTTCATTTTTTCTGGATATGTTATTCTTGATTGTAAGCCCAGTTCTTTTGCTCTATGTATTGCTGTGTTCCATAGCATCCATTCTTTTAATGTTGTGGCAGCTAAGTCTTGCATTATTCTGACTGTAACACCATAGTATTTAAATATTTGTTTGGTTTTTTTCTTGTTGCTTATAGTATTTTCTCCTTAACCTGGGAGCTATAGAACTTTGCAATATTATTCCTGTGCATTTTCATCTTTGGGTCTCTATGAGATTGTGACTGGTGAATTCTTTAAATTTCTATTTTACTCTCTGATTCTAAAATTTCTGGGCAGTTTTCCTTGATGATTTCTAGGATTATGCTGTCTAAAATTCTTTTGATTGTAGCTTTCCTGGAGTCCAAGTATTCTTATACTGTCTCTCCTTGATCTATTTTCCAAGCCAATTGTTTTTGTGATAAGATGTTTCATATTCTATTATTTCATTCTTTTGATTTTGCTTTATTATTTCTTGTTGTCTTAGGAAATCAGTAGCTTGCCCTTGCCTAATTCTAGTTCTTTATAAATAATTTTCTTCTATGAGTATCTGGATTTCTTTTTCCATTTGCCTGATCTTCCTTTTATACTTTTCTTGATTTTTTTTGCATTGCTTTTTTTTTTCTAATTTTACTTCAACCTCTTTCATTTGGCTTGTGAGGTCTTTCTTAACCTCTTCTAAAAGCTCTTTTTGAATTTGTAACCATTTATTGTACTTTTTTGCTGTTTTTGAAGTAGGTGTTCTTACTTCACTGTCTTCTGAGTTTGAACCAAAGTCTTATCTTTCTTCATAATATCTGTCAGTAGTTGGTTTCCTTCAACTTTGCTAGCTTATTTAAATTTTTTTAGTGGCCATGCCACTAGACTTAATTACTGCCTTTTTACTGGCATCCCATGGTTTCCAAGGTCCTGAGGTGTGTAACCTCTGGTTTCAGGATGTTTAGGGGTATTCGTTTTACCTGGGTCCTATTTAGTTATTCATTTTTATAGTCCAGAGTCTTCTCTTAGATCCCAGTCCATGATTGAATCCTAGGTGTTCCAACCAGAACCTGAGAGCAGTTCTGCCATTGCAGCCTGGCAAGCAGTCTACCTCTCCCTGTGGCTGCAACTAGGGACCTCACTCTCCTGGGAGTGACTACAGCTGACAGGGCCCCAGGCTCTCAGCAACTATACTCAACAGGGTGCACTCCTCCCCCACTTTTTTCCTACTGCCAAAGCCCAGGATAGAGCAGGTGTCTAGTCCACATTCCTCAGACCTCCAAAGTTCATAGTTTGGTAGCAGTAAGGCTTGAGTTACTGCCCTAAGAACCTGGTGCCATTAAATTCCGTAATGTCCACTCTTTCAATCCCCAGCTGTGGGTCAGTGGGAGTCTTCCCAACAAGACCCACAGCAGACAGAGCTGTTCCCAGGGCCCTCCACCTACAGATTCTAGTGGTATCCTCAGAAATATATGCTCCAGGGCTCAACAAACAAGATGAGGTTGTCTCCTTCCCCCCAGGGGATGCCTTATTAGTGCTACTGTTTACTCTATTCCTAACCCCAGAGTCCATGGCAGTGGGACTGAGGCCAGGGAAGTCAGGCACTTTCTTCTCTAGTTGTCCCTTTCTGTTTAACTTTATTCCTGACTCCTATCTGTTTTTGATGCTTTTAGCATTGATTCTGTGGAATTATTTTTGATTGTTCATGTTGGGTATTAGGAAGGTAATGAAGCTTCTTGCTTTACTCTGCCATCTTCCAATGCTTTTTCATTTGGGGCAATAAGTTCACCTTTACCTCTTGTAAATACAAGGAATTTGTTAACAATAGCATTGACTGAGTTATCATGATCATACTTCATCAGCATCAAGAAATCAATCAATCTGAAAAAAGATTGATGGAAGAGTTGTCCATCAAGATATTTCTCATCTCTGCATCTTAGTTCACATTCTGCACCATGAGTCTATCCTATTGACTTAATAAATGGCTTATATAGAGATGTAACTTGGATGTTGCTATTCATGTATTTTTACCATAAGAATATGTCTTTACTACAGACTTTGGAGCTAAATAAAAGTGGGCTTCTGGTACTATAATTGAGGACATCGGGCTTGTGTTATACGAAGTCCTGAGTCAGCTGAGAATATAAGGTATAATCAAGTAATGAGCTATGGAGGAACAATTCCCAAAGTGGCTTAGCATCAGAACTATTAAAAACATCTTCTTTGATCCTGGCCTCTATCATGGGTTATTCAGTTGCCCTCCTGAAGACTAACTACAGAGAGAAAGAAGCAATCACTCTTCTCTGGACACTTCAGCTGATGAAGTGGAGTCATCTTGTATTTTTATACTAATTGTCCTAAAAAAAAGGTACTTTCTTACCCCTTAAAAAGCTAAGGTATTAAGTATATTGTCAAAAAACACTGTGATTCAACTAAGTGTTGTTATTCCTTTTAAATTTCTTGGTATTTTGTGTCTTTTGAGTTTCCTTCATCAATGCTGTGGTGATTTGCAAAATACCTTTCCAAGAGTTCCTGTTCAGTCACCATAATGTAAGAGGCTCACTCTCACAGGTCTAGGTATCTCAGAGGTGGAATGGTTAAGCAGTTTGAGATGAAATTAGAACAGCCAGAGACTCAGGCTTGCAGAGGCTATTCTGTCTGCCATCTGCTGGCTTTATTATTTATACCCTTTTTTTCTTTCTTAAGATTACATGCAGGTTTGGCATGAATTTCTAATACGCAACATACATTTTTTTCTTGTAGATAATGGATTAAGTCATACATTAACTTTTACTAAATTACAAAAATCATTTGATTAACAAAAGATGCAAAGATTGTCAAGAATAATTCATCACAAAATAACGGGGTTGTAAATTACCATTCCCACCCATTTGCGAGGTACAAGGCATGCATTTCAGCTAGAATAATGTTCAATTACATTTTAGCCAGTCAGATTAAGCATGATTATACCTCACTCTATTTTGCTAACCAATTAATGAAGATTCCTTATGCTAGCTGATTATATAAGTACATAATTAATCAGAATTCAAAGTACACAATAAATCCAAACCAGTCCAAGTATTGTTTCAATAACAGCCTTTAATTTTTCAGTATTTTTCAAAGGTAAGTTTGGTATGTTCTCTGAACTTGTGGGGTTAATGAAAACAGTCCAATATTGTGAGGAGGCAGCCTGCCTTAATTTTTCATTCCCTATCCTCCCTGTGTTACATTCCACTTCAGGGATTAGGGGGGAGCTTGCAAGCAGTTCCAGACACCTGTGTGTGGGGATTGTGAAACCTGCAGTTTCTGTTTGGGGAATAGAAGTCTTTAAATGTTAACTCACTATTTGCTGTTCTGTTGTGGAGGGACTTTTAGGGGAATATCTGTAATATGACATCTAAGGTGGGGCTTTCCTAGGGGGGCCTGTAAGGGATCTAGTAATAACCTATAATGTTCCTCTACATTTTCCTGGGGCTGATTAGAGATATTGATCATAATAATTCCTATAATGAGGAGTGTTAGGAAGAGAAGAGTCACACAGGGGAAACTGAATGGGAAATCCATCCTCCTTTGATCTGCTTTACAAATTTTCAGGATTCATGCATGACTTTGTCATCCATCATGAACTTGACGGTTCCCGGCAATTCCTTACTAGCACAGTTTAATCATTTTACAATCCTATTTATCCATTATCTGTTATCTTATGAAAACATATAGCAATAACAACAACAATAAGGAAAAAGCATTTGTATGTGCTCTAATTATTGCAAAATGTTTTACATTCTGTCTGCCATTAGAACATCACATCTACCTGGGCAGATTGATTCTCGAGGTATTGTACCCATTTTGCAGGTGAGGACATTGAAGCTCCAAGAAATTCAGTGATGTGCCCATTGTCACACAGATAAATGTCAGAGGTGGGATTTGCACCCAAGTCTTCCTGATTCAACATCTGATCTCTATCTTCTATCCCATTTGCCTCTCCATCACCTTTATCATGAACATAAATTTTAATGGAGCCATGGTTCTAAATACTGATTCTAAGATAGAAGATAAGGATATTTTTAAAAGTGAACAAAGTTCCTGAAGATGAGAGGTCCTGAGTTCAAATATGGTCTCAGTCACTTCCTACTATGTGACCCTGGCCAAGTCACTTAATTTCAATTGCCTAATGGCCCTTGCCACTTTTCTGTCTTAGAATTGATACTAAAACAAAAGATAAGGGTTAAAAAAGAAAAAGAAAAGGAAAGAAAATTCAGAAATATGTTGTGTCCCCTGTTAGAAAGGAAGCTTTCTGAAGGCAGAAAACATTTTTGCTTTGCTTTTTGTACCTCCATTTTTTTTTTGCCTCCATTGCCCCTTGATTTTTTTCTTTTTTCATTCTTTCTTGCATAGAGAAAAGCAGCATGAAATAATGGATAGAAACTGGCTTTGGAGTCAGGAAGACCTGGGTTCATTTACTACCTTAAACACTTACTAGTGGTGTTACCCTAGACAAATTACTTAACCTCTGTTTGCCTCAGTGTTTTCATCTGTAAAATGGGGTTAAGAGTAGCACCTCCTTCCCAAGGTCATTTTAAGGATTCAATGGGATAACTGTAAAGTATTTTGCGAACCTCAAAATCCCACATAAATACTATTATTGTTGTCTTTATTTTTACTACTACAGATATTGTATTTTTTCCACTAAAATTCTGATCACCCTGCTAATACTAGTAGAACCTGTGGCAAAAATAGGCCTTTGCCAGGATTTTGGGAAAAGAAATGTCTTAGCCAAGAACAATGGAAGACAGTAGAAACTTCAGACAAAGGTAACGATACCAGCCAGTGAGTAGAGTTGAGGATGTCTTTTGTATGTTCATCTAGAAATTTTATGTAAAGAAGTAGTAGAGATAAATTTGGAGAGTTATGTAGGTGATGAATAATAAAATTTCTTGAATGTCAAGTAAAAAGTTTAGACTCTTTCCTGTAGGCAAAGTTGTTGTTGTTCATTTTTTTTAAGTCATGACTAACTCTTCATGACCCCATTTGAAGTTTCTTTGGCAAAGATATTGGAAAGCTTTTCCATTTCCTTCTCCAGCTCATTTTACAGATGAGGAAACCAAGAGTTAAGTGATTTGCTCAGGATCACACAATTAGTGTTTTAGGCAGAATTCTTAACTTAGGTCTTCCTGACTCTACACTCAATGCTCTCTCCACTGCTTCATCTAGCTACCCTATAGACAGTGGAGATATACTAAATATTTCCAGATATAGAGAAAATTGATGCACCAATTACTATTTTGAGTAGATTAATTTGGAAGGGTTATATGTTGGATGGATGGGAGTCTGCATGTCATAAAATCATAGATTTAGAGTTGGAAAGAACCTTAGAGATTAGTTTTACTTGTTATTTTACAGATTAGGAAACTGAGACCCAAAGAGTTTTCCCATGATCACACAGGTAGTAATGGATACAACCAAGATTTGAAACATTCTCTGAATCTAATTCCCATGTTCTTTATACTAAATCATACTGCCTTTAAACAGTATTTAGTTCATCATAATTGATGGCATGAGTTTTCTGTGATTGATTCTTCTACTCTATCCAACATTGGTGGCTAGGGCAGAAGACACCCTTGTGGGCTCTTGCTCCAAAGAGACTACCAGACTTCCACATAGAGATCAGAACCTTGTCAGGGAGCGGGCTGAAATTCTAAGGATCAGACTTTAGGGTGGTAGGCTAGGAAATGATTTTCTACTTCTTTCCTTCCTTATTTCTTTCTTATACTATATTTATATTAAATTAAATTGTTAAAAGCTACTATCATCCTCATGACTTAAGCATTAACTTTATAAATGTTGACCACAGCAATTTTTTTACTAATATTATTTCACAAAGCCAATTTCTAAATATAACATGTAGCATTTTAATTATTACATATTACATTTATTTTAATTATTACACATGCAAAATAAATTTCAACATTAGCTGTATTACAAAACAAAACACAAACAAATTAAGAGAGATAGTAAAAAGTACAGTGATACCTCACCTATCTCAAGAATTACGTTCCAGAGACCCCTGAATCTGTGAAGTAGCAGCATTATATTTATTTTATTTTATATATATATATATATATATATACATATATATATATAAAGCCTCTACCTTCCATCTTGGAGTCAATACTGGTTATTGGCTCCAAGGCAAAAGAGTGGTGAGGGTAGGCAATGGGGGTCAAGTGACTTGCCCAGGGTCACACAGCTGGGAAGTGTCTGAGGCTAGATTTTCAACCTAGGACCTCCCATCTCTAGGCTTGGCTCTCAATCCACTGAGCTACCCAGCTGCCCCCTATATATATTTTAAGGCTTTATAAACCCCTTCCCACTCTCCTATAAACCTTTTCCACCCGCATTAACCTACAGTCACTGAGCCAATCAGCTCCCAAGATACAGAGCACAGAGCTGTGGTTGGTTACCTTTTATTCCATTAGCCAATAGTGTACCGTGATAAGTGTAATTCCTCAAAACAAAATTAGATTTTTTTTAAAAAACTCAATATAGTGAAGCCCCAATAAGTGAATTGTAATATAGTGAGGGATGACTATATGCTTCAACCTTCATTCAGATTTCATAAATTCTCTCTCTAGAGCTGGATAGCATTTTCCATCATGGTCCTTTGGTCCTGTCTTAGAATACTATTGTGCTATCAGTAATGATGAACAGGATGGTTTTGGAAGACATATGAACTGATGCAAAATGAAGTAAGCAGAATCAAGAGAACATTGTAAACAATATCAGCAATATTCTAAGGATGATCAACTATGAAAAAATTGGTTAATCTGATTAAGATTTTGATCCATCAATCGTATACCACAACTTGTTCTGTATGCCTCAATTGATGGGCATCCACTCAGTTTTTCTTTGCCACCACAAAAAGAACTCTATAAATAATTTTGTAAAAATAGGTCTTTCTCTTTTCTTCTATCTCTTTGGGATACAGACTTAATAATGTTATTGCTCAGCTGAAGGGTATGCAGAGTTTAATAGCATTTTGGGCATAGTTCCAAATTGTTGTCCTGAAAGGTTGGATTGCTTTGCAACTCCACCAACAGTACATTAGTACAACTTTTCCACATTTTCCACATCCTTTCCAACTATTGTCTTTTTCCTTTTCTGTCATGTAAGCCAACCTGATAGGTGTGAGGAGATATCTCAGAGTTGTTTTAATTTGCATTTTTCTAATCAGTAATGATTTAGAATATTTTTTCATGTGACTATTGATAGCTTTGATTTTTTTCTGAAAAGTGCCTGTTAATATCCTTTGACTGTTTATTACCTGGAGAATGGCTCTTATTTCAACAGATTTGGCTCAATTTCTAGGGATACAATTAATAAAAAGACAATCCCTTCCCTCAAATAACTTATAATCAATGGGGGAGGAGATAACACACAAAAAGAAGTAAGAAAATCAAGGGAAGGGTAGGAATGGGAGCAAGTGTAATTCCAAAGGGTACTTACCACAGGGACATCTTATTCCATAGAGCTAAAGAAAACAGGCAGGGCTGCCCCAAACTCCATTTTCTGCCCTCTATAAAAAAAAAGTTATTAAGAATTGTTGGATACTTCACTCCAGAGGAGGCTGAGAGAGGTGGTATCAGTCAATGTAATTATCAGTCTGTGAGTTGAGATTAGTTTAGATGAGATTAGAAGTGATGAGTTTAACCTTGGAAGGGCATCTTATTACTATAGACTTGGAAAAAAAATTATAGCAGGATAGCAAATGCAGAGTGGAGAATAAGGTGCTGACCACAGTGGATGTGGAAAATAACAGGCATTCAAAGGATATATTGCAGTGGAAGGATTACCAGTACTTGATTGATTGGGTATTAGAGGAGAGAGAAGACAGGCAAGAATGAATTCAGGGTTTTAAACCTGAGACAGAGTTGGATAAGATGATAATTGGGAGAGGAGAGATGATAGGTAAATAATACACTATACATTCAATTTACATAAGTTATGGAAAAGGTGAAAAACTTTATGGTGATAAAAAGTCAGAAATGGAATTATGATAGTTTTTAAATGAAAAATTAATTTCTACTTAAACAGTAGCAAAGTATCAAATAATCAAGTATTGGTACATTGATGATACATATTAAATACTGAAATACCTACTTGTCTGTTTCAGATTCTGGAAGATGTCAGAAGATATACCTATTCAAACAAGTTTTGTTTCTTTTTATCAAATATCATTATTGTTTATTATTTTTATGTTTGTAGAAATGCATATTAAATTATATACATGTATATATAAAATACATAATTTTCAATGTTCACTCTTATCTTGCTTTGAGCATTATAGCATATCCCTATAATTAGTCATTTAGCCATACATTTTTCAATGAAATACTATTTTGATAAATATTCATTTATTTAAAATAATTGACTTTCTCTAGACAAAATAAAGTGTTGTGCTACATTACAGCCTCACTGTTAGGAATGAAGATAGAGGTGACAATGCTGGAAGGCCAACACATACAACAAAAATGGAGAGTATCCAGGCGGTAGAAGAATGGTAAGTTTGGACTTTGTGTTGATAATTAAATCTTATGTTTATATGGCATTTACATTCAGTAACTACTAAGTTTTTTGTTTTTTGTTTTCAGAACTAATGCATCTACCAAGTGCCTTCATAGCCTGAGTTACAGTCAAATGTATTCAACCCAGTTTTTTCCCTGCAGTGAGCTTTTTTATCAGTTATTTCTCAAGATACTATTGTGTTATTATTCTAAATGGTGCCACATAGTTACCTGATTTCATATACTGTAAATCCTCATCTCTCTGATTAATAAAAGCAAGATTGTTACCTGAGTCATCCATAAAATGACCCTAATCCATCACTTCTCTTTTCAAAGATTACCTTTATTTATAGTGGAATCTAAAATATGAGGAAAATCAGTTTCTCAAGCTATTCAGAAAGAGCCAACCTGATTTAGACTAGCTATAACTGGATTTTAGATATAAGGGTCCAAACCCCACAACCCATTATACACACAGATATACACACACCCATAGACATAGACCCAAAACAATAAATATCAATATACCTATATACATATGTGTACTATGTAGATATGTATATTTTCTGGTTCACAAATTAGCTTAGATACATTACTTATTTTAATCCTCACTATAACACAGTGGGATCAGTAGTATCAATGTTAATCTCATTTTACAAGTGAGGAAACCAAGGTTTAAAGGGGCTAAGTCCTGCCAAAGTCACACAGAGAGTATGCAGCAATCTTGGGACTTAGACCTATGGTTTCTCAATTGACATCCAGTACTGTTTTCACAATATTTCATTTATCAGTTTCTATTCACTTGATCATGCTTTAGCAAGAATTCTAGGTCTAAAATAGACCAAAAGCTTGAATTTTAAATCCACAAAAGGAAAGGAAAACTACAATATAAGTAAATTCTCTATATAATGATAAATGGTATTATCTTCACTACTTCTTAGGAGAGATTTTAATAATGGTACTTGATGATAATTTTCTTGCTCACAAATCCTTTAAAGTGAGTAAAGCAAAGTTTTGGCATGAGAGAATACTAACAAGGTTATTTAAAACACTTAATGGAAAGGATATAAAAGAAGTCGAATTGAGTAAAAGTCAAGTAGGTTTTGCCCTGCAGCATGTTCAAAGCAAAAGACAGTAGAAAGCAGATACATGAAAGATTGGTACAAGAACTGGTGATTTTTACAAATCCTGGCTAATCAGATGAGACTGTTCTAATAAAATTAGTGAATTCCCACATGCCTCCTTTTTCTCTTCTCATCCTGTCAGGTTATTCAGAGTTTTCATAAAGCCCATGTTCATATTCAAATTATGACTTGGGATGTAGATCTTCTAGAATAATCCATGAGGAATATTTGAAAGTAAATTTATTAACGTTAAAAATGGCAACATCACAATATTATACTCTGTATTTTTATTTCAGAGCCTGGGATCAGTACCATAGATAAGAAGATAATAACCCTATCCTGGGGAAATAGATTTGAAATCCATATGAACTTTGAGAAGAGAATTCAATTGGCTTTTAAATGTGTTTGACTGATGATTTTTACCATACCTACAATCTGAGTTATTAGCATTTTAAAGTTTTAAAATCAAACAAGGATTTTCTAAAGACTCAATATTGTTCTACCTCCTTGTCTGTTAAATATTGAGGATCTTTACACATAGATTGCCCTCCTGTAAGTGTCTGACTAGGTCATAAATGAAATCACAACCACCTCATAAATAAATTGGGGGCAAGAGAGTAATGTCTACTTTTGTGATAGCAATTTACAAAGTTGTAGCACACACTTTATATACTGATATTACTGCCTAGGACTTTCTTTTTAAATTGAATTTTAAAGGGGAAGGAAAGGAGTAGAATGTTCCAAATGTTCCATTACTAGTCCTCTTTATAGGTCAACATCAGGTCAGTCAATAACAGTATAACAATCCTCTAAAAATCCACTGGCTAATATGATACTGATAGCATTACCAGCCAGTAACACTGGGAGAAAGAGGCAAGAAAAGTACCTTCCTCCCCTTTGAATTTTTCTGTGACCCATTGTGATTTCTGAAGTACATTAGTATAAAATTCCTGTATATGGCCTCATTCAGAACCTAGCTGACCTATTCCTGATGTTTATGTATGAAATCAGTACAGGGATAACTTGGTAAGAAGTCAAATATGATGTGTTAAATATTTAAATCTAATTTTATGCTTGAGCTGCTTTTGCTTTCCACACCTCTTAATTCTTGATTCTTATTGAAACACTTTTGTAAAGATAGTTATAAAAAAGAGATAAGCTACCACAAAATAAATAATCCATGTTTTTTGGAACAATTTTTAGGTGTTCTCTAGTGAAAGGAACATTCCCTTGGCACAGCTTTATCCAAAGACTTGTTGAATAAATTTTAGAGATGTACAGAACTAAAGAGATCACTTTATTGATGTGGACACTGGTCTGAGAAGCAAAATGATTTCACCAGGATTCACAGAATTCATCCCAGGCTGACCGGAAAAGCCTCATGTCACAGCAGGACTTAGGTTTTTCTTTAGTAGCCACCTCATCATTAAAACTCACCTACTAATTGTCATGTTGGAAAAGACCTAATCAGTATGCTAAGATATAAATAATTGGTGATGGATCGATGTACTGAATTTCCATGGAATAATTACATTTTCATAGGGAATGATCTTTTAAGTCAATGTTGAGCTTGAATTCCTAATAGTGGCATTTCTAACATCAGTTCTGAGCATGTGGAGAGGGTGGGTAGCAAAAGATGGTTCTTTCTTGGAGGCCCTCAGATCATACTCATCGGTATACACTGAAGACTTCATTAGGATGCACATGTAAGGAATTTTGTTTTCATTTATTTTAAGGTGAAGATTTCCTAAATACTCATTTTACTAAAGAAATTAAAATTTAATTAAACTTCAGCACAATATAAATAATATGTCAATTCATACTTTAAAACTAAAAGAAAATGCATATATGCATATATATGATGATACTATTAATAATTACTGGTAGTATTAAGTCGTACTAAATGAGCTGCCTGCTTTACTGAGGCATGAAGCCAACCTCAAAGCCATAGTGACTGAACATGTTGTATCTCCTCCAAAGTCAAATTTCAGATATCTCAGGCAGCATAAACTTCATAAAACCTTTTTTTCTCCCTATTATAATGGCCATGTTTTCTTTCTACAGCCAAAACCCCACCCCAGATGAAATTATGTCCTGGTCTCAAAATTTTGACAAGATGATGAAGACGCCCGCTGGGAGAAATCTCTTCAGGGAATTTCTTCGAACAGAATATAGTGAAGAGAATCTACTTTTCTGGCTTGCATGTGAAGACCTAAAAAAGGAACAGAACAAGAAAGTTGTTGAAGAAAAAGCTAGGCTTATCTATGAAGATTATATTTCTATACTGTCACCCAAAGAGGTAAAAATCTGGGAAACCGTGAAGTCACGCTTCCTGTCCCCAGTAGGAGCTAACCTGGGGCTGATTCTCATTAGGTTTAAGTTAAGGAGGGCTCATGGCTCAAATAGGTTGGAGAGCTTCACTTGGGGGGCGGGGGGGTGAGGTAACTTCAGCTCTAAAAATCACTCATTCACTCATTCATTCATCTTTCATTGTATTAAATAGTCATTTATTAGGTAGCAGATGCACACAGATCACTGCCCTAGGCAATGGAGAAAGGGAAAAAAATTTTGCTCTTGGAAGTAATTCTATTTTAGTATTTAACTTGTTAGCAATTTTTTGCTTAAATGTTATTAATATTAATAAATATGTTACTAAAAAAGGAAAAAAAGATAAATATGGTTCCTTCCCTTTTTATATGGGACAGGCAAGTTTCAGTGAAGATGAGATGATAAACCCACGATGGTCAAATTCAGGTAGGAGCTAACTGGGAAGTCTAGATGCAGGAAGAGGGCATCAGTGGGCATGCCTATGATGAATTTGGGGAAGTTAACTGAAAGGAAGTAAAGGAGTGCAGAAAAAAAAGAGGTAAGAAAGCATACAAAAGGCATAGTCTGTTTTATATTATACCTTCTGTTCAGCCTATGATGAATTTTGGCAAATTAACTGAAAGGAAGTAAAGGAGTGCAGAAAAAAAAGAGGTAAGAAAGCATTCAAAAAGCATAGTCTTTTATATTATACCTTTTTTTGGCATATGCGGATATTCAGTGCCTCTCTAGTTTACCACCAAGTCCATGTTCCTTACACTGAATCTCATTTACTGCTGAGGGCAATATGTTTTGACCTAATTTTTAATTAGCATGTAATTATTCACTCACACCTAATCCATAAATATTTTTAAAAAACATTTCTGTTGGAGTAAGATATTTTATTGCTGAGGGGAAAAAAAACAACACTATGATCTCCATAGTAGTGTTGGCACCTTTCTCCACAGATAAAGTTTAGAACTCCATACTTTGGTAGATAGATTTATGAGTTGTTCTGGAGGGAAAAAATCATTATACAATATTTAGATTTGTAGTGATGAGCCTCCCCAAACAGTAGGCTAGTCCCTTCAATAACAGTCGATTGCTACAGGGCAGCTAAGTGGCTTAGTGAATAGAGAGCCAGGTGCAGAGATGGGAGGTCCTGGGTTCAAATTTGACCTCAGAAACTTCCTAGCTATGTGACCTTGGGCAAGTTACTTAGCCCCTAGTGCCTAGCCCTTACCACTCTTCTGTCTTGGAACTAATACCTAGTATTAATTCTAAGACAGAAGGTAAAGGTTAAAAAAAAAAAAGAATCTTCGATATTCTCTCCATTTCTGATTCAATAACTAAGAATTCAAGCATTTAGAATTTAAAAAATAAATAAATTATAGCTAAGTAGTCCATTGAAGGATGATAACCAGGAAGCTTCAGAATATTATGGTCTTGGTCATGACTACCAAAATTACATTTTGTTTTTTCTTGGCTTTTGTTTTCACCTTTAAATTTTTTGATGCTGCATTTTAATACTTACATAGAAAATATGTACAATTTAAATTGTACATTCCCACGTGGCTCTTTTCACATAGGTACAGTACTTAAACTGACCTGACACAAGATTTCCTCAAGAGTATTTTTCAGTGGTTTTAATCATTTTAGCCTTGGCTATAAAATCGACTAATTTGGTACCCAGGAGATGTTTTATTGCTCTTTTTTGTGTGATAAAATGCATTAAGGAGAAAAGAAGATAAAATATTTCAGTAAAAAATTGCTAACAAGTTAAAGAATAAAATAGAATTACTTCCAAGAGTAAATTAACACTTTCTAAGACTGCCTAAAGGAAAGAGTTGATTGAAATAAGAAAGAGGGATTTATAACCAATAGGAACATTAGCACATAAAACAGATTCTGGTGTCAACTTTTGTCTATTAAGCACTTTAATTCAAGTCCAGTTAAATGAAATAAAGCAATAAAAAGCCTACAAAAAGAAAAAAAAAAAGAAAGACAAAAAGAAAATCAAACTATTCTCAGCTATAAACTATAACCAAATTGTTGAAAGAAGTAATTTTTTAAAAGATTCTCTAGGAGGCAGCTGAACAGCTTAGTGGATTGAAAGAGCCAGGCCTA
This sequence comes from Gracilinanus agilis, assembly GCF_016433145.1. NCBI lineage: Eukaryota > Metazoa > Chordata > Mammalia > Didelphimorphia > Didelphidae > Gracilinanus > Gracilinanus agilis. Next base: position 415,098,026 of record NC_058133.1, on the reverse strand, counting down.
GAGATGGGAGGACCTAGGTTCAAATCTGGCCTCAGACACTTCCTAGCCCTGTGACCCTCGGTAAGTCACTTAACCCCTATTGCCTAACCCTTACCACTCTCCTGCCTTAGAACCAGTACACAGTACAGAATCTAAGACAGAAGGTAAGGGTTTTAAGAGAGAGAGAGAGAGAGAGAGAGAGAGAGAGAGAGAGAGAGAGAGAGAGAGAGATATGAATGAATGTATAAATAAATAAATAAATAAATAAATAAATGGATAAGTAAATAAATAAATAGGCAGACAAATAAATAAATAAATAAATAAATGAAATTGGAATTAAATGAAATAAATAAAAAGATTCTCTAAACATGTCTTATCTCAATAGGAAACCTAGTTGTATACACAGATCTATTCCATGGGGACAGTAGCTGATTTTTAGCAACTGTCTGTGATCTTGGATAAATTACTTTAACTTTCTAGACTTCAATTTTTCCATCTATAAAGTGAGACGTTTAGACTAGATCTCTAAGATCCCTTTCAGCAGTTACCTTCTCTGCTCCTATTAATTTCTTACCCCTACAGGACAATGCCTAACTCAGATTATAATTAGTGTACTTAACTGCCATGAAAAAATAAAATACTAAAACTATAAGAATTAATTCAGAACAATTTCAAAGACAATTTCAATATGTAAAAATTATATAATTCCATCATCTCCACTGATTATTTATTAAATTATCTGTTTAGATTTCCTGCCTCAAGTCTTCCCCCTCTCAAATTTGTCTTCTGTAAAGTTGTCAAATTGATATTCCTAAATTTCCTGTCTAATCACATTGCTCTCTTCATCAAGAAGCTTCAGTGGTCCCTTATTGCCTCTAAGAAAAAAATACAAACTTCTTATTAGTCATTTAAATCTTTCATAATCTGACTCCAGCCTGTCTTTTCAGGTTTATAATATACTTCTTAATCTCAGACATTCTATACTCCACTTGTTATTCCCTCTACATTCCATTCCATTTCTCCTCTCTGACACTTTTTCAGGCTGCCTCCTACCTCCACTCCTGGAATACACTGCCCCATCAGCTCTTGGAATCCCTATCTCCCTTCAAAGTATTGATTAACTCCAGTAGGTAGTGATATCTCCACTTTTCACTTTGCATTTACTCTATCTCTCTGTGTGTGTATACATATATACTTTTACTTATCTGTTACCATATCATATTCCCTAAGTTACATATAAGATCCTTGGGGTGAAAGAACTGTCTAATTTTTACATATTTAATCTCCAAATCCCAGTACAGTGTGACACAAAGTAGATGCTTAATAAATGCTAATCAATCTATTTTTAAGCTCTTTCAATCATACCTATTTTCTATTGAGCTATTTGGATAGCTTATAGACTAACCAGTCATTGGTATATAGGATTAATTGAATGTTCAGTGTTCCCTTTTTTATATTTTTGTCATTAATTTCACAGCATTAAAAGCTTCAGAGCAGCTGGACCCAGCAAAACATCATATTTCCATTTTTTTTTTTTACAGAGAAGTAAATTGAAGCTCAGTGACATTAAGAAACACTCAGAGTTACACAGCTTTAGTAATTGGCAGAGCCAGGAGACTCAACCTCTATAAATCTAGTTTTTCTCCAGGAAGCCTGTGACTCAATCTAATAACAGAGTTCTTGCTGAAGACAAGGATGCCATAGTCTGAATCAATCTCCTAATACTATGGCAGACCTCTTAGGGTTCTTATTTGTATCTTGCCTTTGCCAAACTTCCCTTCTCCAGTACAAAAATATTTCTCAAATAAGCAGTAAGCTATTAAGGTATGCATTTTTTAAAAAATCAAATTTGCATACTTTTTAAAAGTCAATTTTAGCCACTAGTTATTAAATTTGAATTTTTTCCAACTTATAGTTGTGCCAGAACACTTTTAGTTATTAATTTCCTTATGGCTCTTCAGCGCAGATCAATAGGGACCTAAGTTACTTTGGTTCCTAAGAATCTAGTTATCATTTTCCACTGTTTTAAGGTAAATTATGTTTTTTTCGGATTGTGGTATAAAACTGTTCTATTTTTTTAAGCTAGTAGTTTAAAATTTTTCCTACACTTTTTGATTCTTAAGAATTTTTCTTCATAATTAGTAATATTTTATCTTCCAAAATAATTAAGATTCCTCTTGGGTTTAAAATTAAGAACCATAGCTATTTTAAGCCATCCCTATATGTATGTATAATAGTTCACCTAAATATTGGAGTGTGTTTAGAAAATCTTCAACTTGCCATAATCTTACAATTGAAAATTAAGTTGAATCAAGTTAAGGGGAAAAAATGTCTTTTGAGAAGAAACCCAAAGGTATATTTTAAAGAGAAGTTTAGGAAAGAGATACTGATAGTATATTTAACAACAGTGACATAATATAGACTTTTAACTAAAACTGAATCCTATTTTAAGTGACTCATTTCCAGAATTTTCTTTATTTGGGGGATTTATAAGAAAGATCAGAATTAACGTGCCAAAGAGCTATTGGCTATATACTCAAATTTCCTCTTTTGATGACTGAACCTTAAAACTTTGTTCTGGACCAGTAAGCCCTAGACCAGTGATGGGCAAACTACGGCCTGCGGGCCAGATGTGGCCCCCTGAAATGTTCTATACAGCCAAAGGATATTATTCCTAATCTGATGAATATAATGAGTAGGATACAATACAATGAAACTTCGAAAGAGTTGCCTTAGAAACAGACTGACAGATGAGCATTTCCTTTCCTTTGGCCCCCTCTTTAAAAAGTTTGCCCATCACTGCCCTAGACCAAGGGTTCTTAATTTTTATTATTTAATTTAGTTTAGTTTAGTTTAGTTTAGTTTAGTTTAGTTTAGTTTAGTTTAGTTTTGTTTTGTTTTGTTTTGCATCATAAACACCTTTGGCAATCTGGTAAACACTATGGACCTTTTCTCAGAATAAAAATTTAACTGAGTAAAATAAAATACATAGAATTAAAAAGGAAACCAACTGTATTGAAATGGAGTTATCAAAATATTTTTTTAAAACAAGTTCACAGACCCCAGGTTAGGAACCCCTGCCTTAGAAAATTTCAGCCAAAGCATATAAATCAATATTGCATCATCTGGAGATATGGGGAAACTGTCCTGGGATTGTGTCACTATGACCTGTAACAGAGCTAAAGTCTACTCTGGAAACTTGCTACGGCCTTGAGGGGGAAAATGAGGGAAAAAAGAAGAAAATCAAAGCCAATATGGATTCCCCAAGATACTTTGACTAAAGAGAGTGAACTCTCTGGGCATGGCATAAATTTAAACCTAAATATAGGATTTTGAATAAATAGGATAAAATTTAAACATATGGTGAACAAATCAAACACCCTTTTCAAAACACTAATGCTAGCCCTCATTTTCCAATGGAAGAACAGTTTTCATTCTGAATAATTTCTTTTACTCCATAGGAATTTTCTCCTGGCTAGTAACAGATAGGCTAATTAATTACATCTATCTATCCTGTCATCACTGGAATTCATCTCTCTCTCCCTTCCCCATCCTTCTTATACCATTTCCTGGTAGCTGTTAGCTACTGAATCCCAGAACATTCTTCTTTCCTTTCTAAATTAGTTTAGCACCTGGCTCTCAGTCTTTCTTCTCCAACATTCATATTTATCCACCCCCACCAAATAGCCTAACTTTCCAGTTCCTTTACTTACTTTCCAATGACCAACTTTTTTACCCCAAATACTAAGTTTATAGCAAGAAGAATATATACGCTCATCATCTTTAAGAGTTTCGCTTCCATGTTCCTGAATCCTAAAATTCCTTATAGAATCATATTCTTTTATCTTATAATTTTTCCTCTATCTTATGGCCCCTAATCCTGTTCTTCATCCTCATGAACTCCATTTCTTCTGCCCCTCAGTTCTTTCCCATGCAACCAAGCCTAACTGTCTAGACTCTAGTCCCTTTCTTCAACTTTTTTTTTTAAACCTTCACCTTCCATCTTAGGATCAATACTATGTATTGGTTCCAAGGCAGAAGAGCAGTAAGGGCTAGGCAATAGGGCTTCAGTGATTTGCTCAGGGTGACACAGCTGAAAAGTGTCTGAGGTCACACTTGAACCCAGGACCTCCCATCTCTAGGCCTGGCTCTCAATCCACTGAGCTACCCAGCTGCCCCACCTTTCTTCAACTTCTTGATGAACCATTTCAACTGTACACTGCCCTCTTCTCTCCAGTCCTTTACCCCCTTATCCTATTGCTGATCATACAAAGCAGAGTTCTGACCTGGGATTGGTTCCACCATTGGCTGCCTTCACTCATCTTCGTATGTTGCTGAATGAAGCTGGAGACAATCACAAAACCATCTGATTGAGTCCACAACAAATTTAAGTTGCATAAACTCAACAGGGCCTTCATTGCATCAAGCCAATCTTGACTTTGCCATTCTCTAGGTATGTGACCTAGGGCAAGTCACTAAACCCCTCCTATCCTTAGTTCCCTCAGCTGTAAAATAAGTGAAGAGAGTTTATTATAAATAAATAAAATTTGTTTCAAAAGTAAGATTGCTATGATAGTAGAAAAAAGGATGGTTTTAGAGTAAGAAGACCACAGTTCAAGTCCTTACTGTGATGCCTACTGATCTCTTGACCCTGCCTTCAACTTTGTAAGCTTTTGGGTCTTCCACTGCAAAATGGAGATAACACTTGCACAATATGCATTCTTCATATATTGTACCAAAGTACCTTGTAAAGATAAAAAAAAACCTAACATAAATATGAATTATTTGGGGAGTTCCTTAAGAAAAATGACTGCCCTTTCCCTTTCTTTATATCCCCAATGTTAACATTCTGATTCTGATCAGAAATAACAAGATGAAGATGTGTCACATCCCTGTCAAGGTAGAACTAGCTTAAGAAAACTTTTAAATGATATCTGATCAGCTACTATAAGAAAAAGAAAAAGAAAATTCTATTGTCTTGTTGGGAGTTGTATACATGTACATTTGTATTTAACTTCATACACTATCTAGAACTAAGTAATTAGGATTAGAGAATGCATATCCCACTCAAGTCAGTACTGTGTCTCTCCTTGGGGTGGTGGGGGTCCTGCCTGCCTCATCTCCCAGCCCCAATCCATCCTCCATTCAGCCATTAAAGTGATTTTCCTAAAGCACTAATCAGACATGGTCTCCATCTTATTCAATAAACTCCAGTGGCTCAATAAACTTTAGTGAGTCCTTATTGCCTCCGGGATTAAAAATAAAATTTTCTGTTTGGTATTCAAAGCTCTTCATAATGCAGCCCCCTTCTAGCCTTACACCATACTACCTACCATGTACTCTTTCATGCAGAAACACTAGCCTCCTGGGTATTCTTCAAAAGAAATGCCCCAACTCTTTGCTTCAGATATTTTCTCTGACTGTCCCCCCTCCATAGATGAAATTGTCTCCTTCCTCAACTCCTTCTGTTGACTTCCCTGCCTTCTTTTAAGTTCCAGCTAAAATCCTATGTTTTATAGGAAGCTTTTCTCAACTCTTAATTCTAGTGCCTTTCCTGTTATTTACTTTCTGTTTATCCTATAGAAAACTTATTTGTATATCATTATTTGCTTGTTGTCTCCGCCATTGGATTGTAAAATCTTTGAGGGCCTGCCTGGTCTATTTTTTTCCCTTTTTTTGTTTTGGTTATTTGTATCCCCAGTGCTTGGTACATAGTAGCCACTGATTTAATGTTAACTGATTGATTAGTAATTAATTATTATTGATTCTATTATCCCTTGCTCTCAGTACATTAGCAGCCTCTTCTTCAGATCATGGAAAAAGGCAAATTATAGACAGCTTAATTTTTTAATTTTTCCCCCAAAATAGACCTCTGTTTCTGCTGAGGGCACTATCATCCTTCTAGTCACCCAGGTTCACAACTTCAGTGGTATCCTTGGCTCCTCATTCTACCTTACTATCTTTCCAAGTTTATTATATGTTCCTCCCTTTTCTGAACTCTAAAATGCAATCATATTGGGTTTTTTTGCTATACTTCACATGATAGTCCATTTCCTACTTACAAACTTTTGCAATGACTGACCCCCATGCCTGAAGTGCATCTCACCTCTGTCCCAGTAATATTTTGTTTCCTTCAAAACTCTGCTCAGGCACTATTTTCTCAGAGAAGTCTTTCCTGATATTCCTGCCTGTTAGCAGAAATAAAATAAATTTGCCTTTTATTTGTTAAACCTTTCATATATATATATATATATTTACATCTGTGTTATACACATCCTAGGCAAACTTATTTACATATATGTTATGTCATCTAGACGTACATATGTGATATGTGTCATTGCAAACAAATTTATATAACTGTTTCCCCCAATGGAATGTAAGATCTTTGTAGGCAGAGAAGGACTGTTTCATTTTTGTATTTTATCCCTAACACATTGGATAGTACTGGGAAGGTAATAAATGTATACGTTGACTAATATACTGGAATATCTGATGAGTTACTTTTTCTAATTCTTATTTAACCTTTAAAATTCAGTTTTTGAAGTAAAGGAGTAAAAACATTTCAACATTCATAGATTTTGCTCAACAAAGATTTATTAAGCACATACTATTTGTAAGGCATTGTCATGGTTGCCAAGGATACAAAGATAAGAAAGAGGCAGGTAGGAAACTTGGCAGTGATTATCCTGGACTTGTTAGGAATACCTAAATTCAAATTCTGTCTCAGACACATTTACTGATTGTGTGACCATAGGCAAGTCACTAATCCATTCAGACTGCCTACCTTATAGGGTTTTTGTGAGAATCAAATGAGGTAATGCATGTAAAGAACTTTGTAAATCTTAAAGAATGAAATAACTGCTAGCTATCATTATCCTGTTCACAAAAGGGAAGAGAAGATATGAACTATTGTATAGTTCTACTGAATTGAATAATATAGGAGCTAATAATATACACAAGATAGTGAAATATGTGCAAAGGAGATAGCCAGGCAAAGGGCAAAAGCCCACTTCACGTGGTAGGGCACAGGGCTTCTCGTAGTGTGATTTCATGGAGAATGATGTTCCATCCTGAGTTGGAACTTGAAGAAAGGGAGGGATGTCAACAGACAAGAGAACTGATGAGGGGTAAGTGATGTCAGTGGAGGCACTGTTTTAAAAAGTTGATTACTCAAGATCTAGGGCATGGGTTTAATCTTAAATATTTATCTGAATAGCATACCTGTACTAATTTTATTTCATCCTCCCCTCCTTCCCAACAAAAACATCATTGAACATGTCAGTTTCTATCCCTCACAGGTCAGTCTTGATTCCCGAGTGAGAGAGGTGATCAATAGAAATCTCTTGGACCCTAATCCTCACATGTATGAAGATGCCCAACTTCAGATATATACTTTAATGCACAGAGACTCTTTTCCAAGGTTTTTGAACTCTCAGATTTATAAGTCTCTTGTTGAAAGTACTGCTGGATCTACTTCTGAATCTTAGTTTTCTTTTTTTTGAGGGGGGTGGGCAGAATCATTTTGGAAGGCTGGGGGGGGTGACATTCAAGTAGTTACATAACATCAGAAGCTGAGTTCCTGGAGAACTGCAGTTTAGCACTACTCAGGCTACTGTGAAAAAAATACAACACATTCTGGTCTTTGTCTCCATTTTTACCAAGGTCATTCATAGTTAAGTTTTTTGGGGGAAAAAACCAATAATGGAGTTGCCAAATGACATATATTTTACACAACATTCACTTTAACTGCAAGCAAGATGTATTTGTAGTCCTATGAACAGTCTCCTTGTGTATCCTCACACTGCATGTGCAAGGTAAAGCTGCTTCATTTGCCACTTAGTTGTTGTAATATTTAATCCAATAACATAATTTATCTATGTATTTAAGAACATTTTTGTGCAATATGGTCTTACATAGAAATAATTTTGGCAAATCAGCTGGGGTTTGCATTTTTTTAGGATAAACTACTACAGAAAAAGCCAATTTTTAAAGTGTAACAATGGAATTCAATATGCTATACTGCATTCAATACACTGATTTTGAAGCCAATATTTCTGTAAAAAAAAAAAGAGCTATTTATCGCTGTTTATTTAAAAAAAAAAAAAAAAACAAGAAAAAACCCATCATGGGGACTTCCTCTGGTTGTTCACTGCCAAAACTGTGGCATTTTCGTTACAGAAGCGTTTGCAATGTCAAAAAAAAAAAAAAAAGCACAAACCATTTGAAGGGATCATGTTTCAATGACAAAATCTATGTGCTGATTTTGTTTTTAATTGTTATAAGGGAACAGAACCTGTGTACATTTCAGATGTCAGATACTGTAATTGATTTATTAAAGACTGGCTATCCAGTTCTAATACTGTTGTGTAATGTTATGTACTTCAGCAAGGGAAAAAAAGATTGATCTTTAGTTTTTGAATATGAAAGATTTAATAAAAGATTGCCTACATGTAGCATTTTAAAACATTTTGATGAATAGCATCTGTCCTGTGGCATATTTTTCTTCAAGACAAATCCCATGAAAAGCTATGTTTTTAATCAATGGTTTTGAAGAAGACAAATAGCTACTTCAGACCTAGTGAATTTTAAAATAGTTCCTCAAGAACAAGAAGTTTCCAAAAATAAGTAATATTAAATACCAAATATTAAATTCTCAATCAGAAATTCAAAAGGCAGTGCAGCACTCAAAGCTTTCTGCTGCTCAGATATTTGTACAGGCATGGCTGGATCTTTACAAAAACAGAAGGAAAGAAAGAAAAATCTTGCCTGATGTGGGTATGCACTTTTGACATTCAAGAAAACAATATCCTGTAACGTACAAAACACCATCAGCTTCATATTTATATCAAAGTGTTATGTTATAAATGTTAATATCCCCTGGAGGCTATTTTTTTTAATTGTAAGCTTGGTGAAAATAACTATGTGACTTGGAATGAAAGTTGGAAAATAGTTATAACCACTTGAGAACACTGGCCTTATACTAGGGATGATATTAAAATTTTAGGTTTTCTTTTTCATTTTCTTTTACTACCTCTCATTTATTTTTAATTTATTAAAAATATTTCAAAAGAGCAGGTTTGGAGTTTTATTTTACAACTTATTTTACTTGAAGCCTGACATTATAAGTTTTGTGTCCGTGAACCTAAAACATTTTAAAACTGTTTTTAAGTGAATTTGATTTTGTAATTAATATAGAATTCAGGAGCTATTTAAAGGGCTATTCTCTACTCCCTATGCAAATATTTTAACTGTTGTAGTGTTTGACAAAATGGGATAAAAAAAATCCAGAATAAAAAACAAAATATTCTGTTTACACTGGCGTTGCTGACTATCCTATCATATTCAGCACTTTTAGATATATTGTTATTTATGAAAATGTAGTTAAAATGCAAGACATAAAATATTTATAACAAACATTTCTTTTAATAAATGCCTGTTTTGTCTGAAAATGTTACTGTGTTATGACATACTTTATTCATGTTGGTTGGTTATTTACCATATGAATAAAAGTTTTTAGTACTATATTAATAGAATGATAGCTATGAATATGTTTACAATAATAGATAATTCATATTTTTTCCTGAAGAATGAAGAAAATACTAGAAAGAATCACCACTTCTACTGTGAAGTTCTGTTGTTCCTGAAATGATTTAAACTTTTTTTCTGAATTAGAATTACATTGGTTATACTATTACTGTGTATACATACACATATATGGTGTATTTTCATATTTGTTATAGTGTTGAGGCACAATAACATTGGTGCATAGAACTTAAAAAATGTAAAATACTATTACAAATAGTGCATGTATAAATCTTTTAAAATGTAGACTTTATATTCTTGATGTTACTATTTGATGGTGACCTGATAGTCAGAAACTATCTTTATAAGATACTTTGGACCATTAGATGAATTGTCTGTTTGACAATACTTTTATCATTTTACCAAATCTAAACATAAGGGCCCTTACAAAAACAATCTTGATCTCAAATATTGGAGTTCATAAAGTATATATTTTGAAACAGGTGCATCCTTTTGGAAATTGTTCAGGTAGTTGTCTTGTGGAAGATACTGGAATAAGTTTACACATCAATTTTTTTTACAACTGTGTGAACAGTTCCATAATAAACTCCTATTTTCAGGGGTTTAATAATCAGCCACAGAACCCTGAAGTTTCTTCCTAGGAGTGGTATCTGTATATTTGTGCTCTATCAAATTTAAAGAAAAAACCATCTGCTTTATATTATGTTCTCTATATAAATAAAACAGGAAATAAAATCAAGAAACAAAAGAGAAAAGCCCAACAACTTACGTGGTGTCTATACTACCGTTTCAATAGCACAACATCTGTTTTAGTATCCTAAATTCTCCTACTGTATACATTGTCTTTTTTAGGAAAAAAATGAAGCCTCTTGGAAGGTGCAAAAAATATATTTTAGGCCACCAAGGTGGTTTTTTGCATGCTGCTATTGTATACTAACTACAGTGATCTGCAAGTGGTTACTGCACTTAGCGTGCCCAAAGTGAGCTGTGTCTACATTGGAAATTGAAGGAGAGATCATCCTCTGGATTGTTCAGACAAAATGTCCTGATATTGAGAAAAGGGACTTTGATTGTCAGAATTTTCCAGGATGCCTATCTGCTTACACAGATGACAGTTACAGGAGTATTACTCATCTCTCCATTTTATTTATCCCAAGTAGACAGATTTACTCCATGGCTTTTTTATATTTTGAGAGTTTCTAGATAACAGCCTTTTTTTTTTTAATAGAGTAGTTGTTTTGTCAGAATTATACAAGTTGAGTGAATCCGGTGCAAATACCAGCCATGGTACAAGCAGATTTAAGTACTGTGGGCACATTTGTATTTACTTGTAATAAGAGCTAAGAACAATTTTGAACTCAACACAAGAATGGACAAGAGCCAAGGCCACATTGTGGTCTTTTTTTTTTGGCTGCCTTTTAAAAATTGTAAATAATGAAGATAATCAATTTTGAAAATTGTTTAGAGTGCATGGTGGGGAGGGGGACTGTTTATTAGTATCCTTTAATACTGCCTAAGTATTTACTTGTAGAATGAAATGCATTGATATGTATTTGCCTGATAATTCAGTATTTCAGAAGGACAAGAGGAGCAAGTAAATAATGTGCATTTATTGAGAACAAAAATTGAACTTATATTCACCCTGGGATTGAATTTTAACTGATACCTTGTTCTGGGGCTTGATTGATAACATTTTAATTTTTCTAAAATGTTAACTTTCTATAAAGACAAGTAGCATTATGACTGTAACAATTTGCTAAATATTAGGGGTCATAGATTTAGAGTTAATTGGACTTTAGGGATCACCGTCATCTATTCCAATCCTATCAATTTACAGATGAACAAATCAGTTAAATGACTTGTCCAAAATTACACAAGTAGTAAATAGCAAAGATGAGATTTGAACCCACCAGGTTCTCTGACTCCAAATCCAGTGTTTTATTCTATTGCACTGCAAAATATAAAGTGGTTTAGGCCACTGTGAAGACTGGAAAATAGTAAAGAATTTTCATTTTTGTTTTTTTCCAGAGACTCCTTTTGAAAATGTCTCCTAACATTTTCAAGAAACATCAATCAGAATCCCTTCAAGGAACAATTGAGTTGTTTTCCACAGTGTGTTGAATACCAGATACAATTTGGGAGCAAGGGAGAATTTTTTCAAAAATGTTAACTGGCTCATATTAATTGCCTTCCAAGAATTAGTCAAGAATATAATTTATGTTTCCCTTGGTTGGTGGTAGTTTTTGGTTTTGTTTTTTTAAGAACACTGGCAATCTTAACCTATAAAAAATTATTTTTTTCTCCAAATAATTCTATTGGGCCACAATGTCACTCCCAACCATATATATGAAAAACAAATGTTCTAGTGAGGAAGTCTATTAAAAATTTTTTTGACCTTTCTGTCTTAGTTGCTACAACACTGAATATTAGTTAAATAGAATATAATATTGTACTATAACAAAAATCATAACCTTTTTTAGAACTTTGGCTGTAACAATATTACTGGAGGGATAAAGGAGGAACAAAATAGTGTATAGGAAAGGTATCTTCTTGTTCATTCTAAGAGAATGGATTTACTCAGGCCAGGTTTCAAAAAAAAGAAAGATCTAGAGAAGGGTGGGTGCAAAAAAAAATCTTGCCAAATATCTTTAAAGAGATTATTAGCAAAAGAAGAGGACATTCAAACTAGCCACAAAAAGTAAACAGATTTCTAGAAACAGTTGTTAGGTGTAGCACCTGTTAGTCTTTCCTCACTACGTCCACACATTATCCTTTGTGTTCCAAAAATCTGCATACTTAAACTGTGACCTTAAAGTTACTTCTAACAGGGCATTCCTACTTTAAAACAAATAAACCACATTCATTCTACAAATATTTATTGCTTACCTAATGAATTTAAGGTACTATGTTGGTTGACAGGAGATACAAAAAATAAATGAGACAACTCATTCTTGCACTTAGGGACTCTCATAAGGGATATTAAACTTTTACAAATCAATATATAAAGCAAAATAGAATGGGAAAGTGCAAAAAGAAAGCTACAAAGATGCACTGGGCTTTCTTATTGCAAAAGAAGATACAGTTTACCTATCTTCTCAAATGAAGTATGCATTTAAAAAATGCTGGAATTTAAAATTGTGTGGCCAAAAAAAAAAAAAAGGTGCTTCTTTCAAGATATATCAATATGTCTTTCCCTTGATCACTTTTGTTTAAATATGTATTTTCAATCTACTATAAGGCACAAAACTCATAATTCCTGGAAACATTTTTTTTATTTCATGGCTCAGCCTATTAAATACTTAAAAGGGAGTGTAAAGGTGATAAAAATACTTGCAATGAGGCTAGAAAATGGAACAAAGTAAACCTGCACAATTTTTTTTTTAAAAGGCAAAACAAGAAACTAGTGTAAAATCATTTTCCCCAAAGACCAGTGCCTGGTGTATATAGAAAGTACTTAAATACTTGTTGATTGATATAAAAACCATAATCTAAGTTATAGAAAAGAGTAAGCATCAAGTATTTTAACTCAGAGAACTGAATTAAAACTGAAAGTACTTTTAAGTTGGAACTTTAAGGAATTTTGACAGTTGTATATAGTAAGAGAAACTTAACAAAAAGGCAATATCGGAGGAATAATCACTTAGTATTAACTTTAGTATTAACTTGCAGTAAATGTTGGAAAATACCTAAATTCTTTATCTCAATAGTCACAAACTCATGTTTAAAGAATGAATACAATGTGCTAAACCAAATATACTGAAATTCAGAGTGAGATCTTGAAAAGTAAAGTACATAATTGATGCCTAAAATAAAAATTTCACCATGAATGTTCAGATAATTGAAGTGAAAGTGTTTTTGTCATTGTTACTGCTTTAATTGTCAGAATAATTATCTTCATTTTACAATTTACTTAGGTAATAATGACCTGGACCTAACCCTTATCTTTTGAGATTCCCTTAGATTCTTCTCTATCGAATTATAGTTGGTTATACCCTTTTTATTGAATAATGTTCTTTTTTGTCCTTCACTGAACACTGAAATCCATGTATGTTTTAATTTTCAATTGTTGTGGCTTTTACCCACTTGTCACAATTTTAAAGTCAACTTATGTACAATTTTAGGCTCTCTGATCAATTTTAACAAATGTTAATAAGAACTCCAAAGCATTTGGTCTTGTAAAATTATTAATATTTAACATTTGTGCAGTTTTTTAAATTACCATGCTCATCATTATCTGTCTTTAAGTTGATAGATTTCACTGGCAGATCAGTGGACCATTAAGAAGTTTTGAATGCATGAATACAAATTAATAGGCAGCATTCTAGGCTCTTTTGCAAAGCCAGATGAACTGCAGGGACTCTATACTGACCAGATTTTTTAAAAATGTAATAGAATTTGAGCATGACATTAATGTGAAAAATTCTAAATCTTGTTCAAAAATTAAATATTTTTCTTTGAGTTTTCAAAGTAGAAAAAAAACCCTAATAATGTTTTCCTTTCTGACTATACTGTTGAAACAGATGATATTGTAAAATGCATATGCATTATATTGATTTTATTAAAAGGTTTTGAAATTATAAATAATTGATAATGTATCCTTAGAGAATTTACCATTTTCCCATTGGTGTTCAAATTTAGTACTAAAAAGTAGTCTTAATGAATTGTTACTTAATTACTATATGCATCTGAGGGGAAAAAAGATTGATTCTGACTGGATTCTTTTCAATGGCTGTATCATAAGGTTATTGCTTACTACAATTTTGCACCTTTTATAATATAATAAAGTATATTCTTTAAATGACTTATGTTTTGAGATTTCAGCTGAGAGTTTTATCCTGTGGAGTTAAAACATCATTAATAAAGATGCTATGTTCAATTAACCCTAAGATTAGAGGATGGACATCTGAGCTTACTATAAGGAAAGGATGATTGTCCAATTTTACTGAGGCTCCACAAAAGAGGAAGTGGGTTTCAAATACAATCTTAAAATGTAAAGACTTCATGAGATAGAAAAAACTGTCTATCCATGCAAAATAAAGACTAAAGAAATTAGGTGAATAAATCAAGCATCAAAAATTTATTTGCATTTATCAACTGGACATCAGGCCAGAATTATTTGACCTGGAATTTCCACTTGCTTTTTGTAAACTGACATGGGAGAAGGGGAGGGTGAATCAAGAATAAAGGTTGCAATATCTCTCGGGAATTATTTTATTTTATTTTTAATTTTTAAATTTTGAATATTTTCTCATAGTTACATGTTTCATGTTCTTTTCCTCTGCCCCAAACCACCCCCACCCCACCCCGTAGCCCACGCACAATTTCAGGAATTATTTTAAATGGGCTAAACATTCATCCTGTAGAATGGTTTTGGTTCTGAGTTAAGGATCCTTTGAACCTTATATTTTTACCGTGATTTTTATTAGTTATTATTTAAAAGTATTGTTTTGAAGTATCAATGTGTAACATTCGGAACACACCAGTTAGTTCTTATGAATGGGGCTCAAATGACTGAGGGATCAGTGAGGTAGTAGTGGTTGGGGATAAGTCTGCAAGGATGACTAGCCCTACTACCCTTAGAATATTTTGTGTCTTATTTCCTGTGAGGGGAGCTTACTTGAAAAGTTACTAAGATCTTCCAAGAGCGTATGTATTGTGTGTGTGTATGAATGCATGTTTAGGGACAGAAAAACAGAGAAAGGACGGCTAAGAAAGCAAAATATACTTAAAACGGAGGACACGTGTGGCTGTAAATTTGTTGCCACATCTGTTCAGTTAACAGCATCAACTTAAAAAAAAAAAAAAGTTGGGGGTAGGAAATTTGTGATACGTGAAAGATGCAATCTGAGAGTAAGGGAGTAGAGATGAGGATGAAGTTGAGAGTGAGGGGAAAGCCTAAGGAACTGATATTGGGTTGGAAAAAGAATTTTGAAGGAACTAGACGTCACGAAAGCACTTTCATAGCTGCTTTATAAGAAATACAGAATAAGAATGCCTTCCCTATCGGTTTTCCTCATAGATTACATCATCACACATGGTAACAAGTCAATGAATGAATGTATGGAGAGAAGAAATCTAGTGTGCAAATGCCACCGCTTCCAATCGCATTTCGTAGTTAGAGAAGGAAGAAAGGTGGAGATTATAAATGGAGGACTCTCAGTCAGGGATTACAGTAGAGATAAATTACTAGGAATATACTAATCCCGCAAATCTAAGGAGAATAAAGTAGAGGCCGCCCTGCACGAAAACAAGATGCAGAGACCGGTTCAAACATAAAGCTTGAGGACGCAGTTTTTACTTTCCTACCGCTCCCTTTGTTTCAACGCCCTCTTCTGGCAAAGTAGGGCTAATCTTTTCCTGGAGCCAGCCCAGAAGATCTTTAAATGAAGCCTCCCGCAGTCCAGAAGTTGGTGCACAGCCTGGACAAAAGAGCACGTGCTTTGGAGGCGGTGCCTAGGTTTCCCAAGCTCAGCTGGGACGGGGGGGCCAGACCACAGGTCACGCTTCCACGTGTAGCTTAGCCACGCCCTCTGTCAAAATCAGCTGCAACTTTTAACCACGCCCCCTCCTGCTAGCGACAGCCAATCTTATCGCCCTAAACTTGACAGCGTACTTTCCGGCTCTAGGCTTGGAGGAATGAAAAGAGCCCTTTAAACCACGTGTAGCTACTCAACTCGAGTCAAACCTCCGGGAGCACGTTTAGCTGGCCCCCAAGCTCCACCCCTTCTCGCGAGAGTTGGCAGATGCCCCCGGAATTTCAGAATTAAAGATTGTTTCCGGTCTATCAGTGCAATTATGCGGTCGCTCCAGCTCCTTCGCTCCGCTCGTTCCCTGAGGGCCGGAGCAGCCCTAGTTAGGACCCCTCGTCGTCCTGCGAGCTCTGGCAGCCCCCAGCTGGAAGAGTTGTTCTCCAGCGGCGGAGCCATGAGGAGTTTTCTCGAACGCCTGACAGGGCCCGGAGTCCAGGCCCATTCCGGAGCCAAGAAGCCAGAGTTGGCGATGGCGGCCAAGAAACTGAGAGAAAAGGAGCAGGAACTGCAGGAGACAGAGCGGCTGCTGGAGGGTAAGGGTGCGGGAAGAGGGAAGCGTGCAGCGGCCGGAATCTGTTCGGTGCCCCGGAAGGGTTTCTAGAGAATTCGTCTCTGTCCCCTCCCTCGGCCCGTGACGAAACTGCTGGTTCTGGTGACTTTAAAAGTTGGGGATGACTCCAGTTGCTGGTATGGGTCATAGGTTAACCCCTCTCCTGTGTCCTAGATCTACATCCCACTTTCATTTTCACCTGTTGTATCTTAAGATCACGGTTCGCAAAACCGTTCTTTTTATTTTTTCTTAATACGTGTATTAGTGCTTTTGTCGTTACACCAGTCATTTCGGTATTGAATCCTCCTTGGGGTAAGTAAGAAATAATTAAGCAAAAATATTTGGCAGGATGATAGTGTCTGACACCTTATATAGCATTTATTTTTAGCGTTACAGCCATCCACCCACACTCACTCTATAGAAGAGGACACTGAACCTCATTAAGGTTGTCACTATTCATTATAGTCTCACAACTAAGTTAGTAATGAAGCTAGAATTAGAGCTGAAGTTTTCCTGCGTAGTCCATTGGTCTTTCCACCAAACTATACTGACCCTACTCCATATTCCAGCCATTCTCTGAACATTTTTCCATTCTAGGACATTATTGTTTGTGGCATTTTTTTCCCCTTAGAATTTCACTACCACTTCTGCCTATCAAAATACAACTAACCTATAATCTTTTAACTGAAATGTTTCCGTCTAGTGAAGCTTTTTTTAGCGACTGGAAACAGACACATTTTCTGTTGTCCGTGAACTCCTTTAGCACTCATACCCTTTTTATAGCATGTAATTATAATACATGATAGCATGTTATATATCTTGAGGGCAGTGTTTAGCAATGCATATCTAATTTTTGCTTGCTCCTTGATTGCTTCTTTTCACTTTGCAAAATGAGGGTCACCTAACTTTTTTGTACTCCCAGCTGACCCCCTAGAGAACTACTCCCAGTGAAAACAAACTTGTTAAGAGATGAACAATAAATGAATTAATCAGTGCAGTCACTAGTAATATGAACATTTTTGAATTTTCTTCATGAAGAAGCACTTTTAAAAATAAGACTTGATACTTTTTTTACATTATTTTTCTTGGGGTTTTTTGTGTTTACTTTTATAGAATGACTAATATGGAAATATGTTTTGCATGACTTCACATGTATATTTAATATTCCTTATGGAATGATTGAGTGGAGGGAAGGTAGAGAATTTGGAACTCAAAATTATTAAAAATAATTGTTAAAAAATGTATGCGTAATTGGGAAATATTAACAAAATAGAGGCAGCTAGGTAGCTCAGTTGTCAGAGCAGCCAGACCTAGAGATAGTCTCGGTTCATATCTGGTGTTCATATACTTCTTGGCTGTGTGAGCTTTGCAAGTCACTTAACCCCAGTTGCCTACTCCTTACTACTTTTCTGCCTTGCAACCCATACTTAATATCCATTCTAAAACAGAAGTTTAGAGAGTGTGTGTGTTGTGTGTGTACATATAGACACATGCATACATACATACTTAATAAAATAAATTTTTAAATTTTTTTAAAATATGACTTGATAACTCTACTATAAGTTGTCAAATAAAACATATCTTAGATTATCTGAAAGTTTCCATTTCTAACTATTCAGTTGCCCAAAGAATTCGGATGAAGCAAATGTTTGCTATGAAGAGTGTTTTTAGATAATGAAAACAGCTAGGTATAATTTTTGAGAAGATTACCTCTAAAGGCTACGGAGAATTAATCAATAAATAGTCTCTAAAATAAAGGTTTCCCTCAATTTAAATATCTTTACAAGTATATTGGAAAATTAACAGGTATTTGCTGGAAAAGGAAAATTAATAAAAGTGTATATTATTTTTTCTACACAAAATTTCAACTGTTTTCTTAAAATGTGTTACTTAAAATTGTGTAAATTTAAACATTTGCTTTCCTAGATGAGAATGAAGACCTAAGGAAACTTGCAGAAAATGAAATAATTTCTTGTCAGAAAGAATTAACTAAATTGAAGCAAAAGGTATTGTACTTTTGAAAAGTAAGTGGTGTATTAGAAAAAGCATTTGGGGGCTTTTTTAACTTCCTGCCCTAGAAAGAAATTTTCATAATCACATAAGTTAATACTGAAGTGATACTGGCTTGTAGCTCTTTCCTGAAGTTTCAATATTTAGAGGAATCCAGTTACATCAGTGAGAGGAAATAGCGGACATTACATCTTATCCATATCTTTTCCTGTGGGACTCTTACTCATCTCTTTCTGTAAATGGCACAGAAGGGGTCCCCTCTGTGTTTGGGGATTTCCTTTAGATCTTTTGATTGCATAGATACTAATGGAGTATCTGTACAGGCTATAAGTCAAACCAACAATGTTTAAGTGCCTACTATATTCTAGGTATGGCTAAGCAGTACGGATACAAAGAAAGGCAAAAATCAAACAATACCTACTCTGAAAGAGCTCAAATCCTAATAGAGACAAACAGCTATGTACAAACAAGATATATACAAGAAAACAAGTTACATATCAGAAAAATCTTAGAGGGAAGATACTAATATTAAGGAAGACAAAAGGAAAGGTTTTTTGCAGATGGGACTTGAAGGAAACATTTTCACTGCATAGCCAGTCTACCTTCTTTTCACATTTATAACTAAGTAATATGCTGGTTCTTTTATAGAATTGTTCTTTGTTCACGTATACATTACGACCTATTCTTATCTACTATGTGCCTCTCTTGCCCTTTGGTTGACTCACAGATGTAATTCTTTAGATCTTGTGGCATTCTATGACTCTCAACCATATATTATTACCAAAAGAATACTGGTGTTATAAATTTTGGAGTTTTTCAGTTTGTTTCAGGGAGAAATTTTGGTATTAATAAAGTCATTGGACAGTTTCCCAATTCAACCCCCTTTCTCCTATTCAGTTTTGGACTTAGTTCACTAATTGCAGTGAATAAAGATATATGTAGTAATGCAATAGCTCTGGGTTGTCTATTTAATTGTGTACTATAGTTTGGACAATAGGCATTTTTAAAAATAACATTTTTTTGGTACTAAAAAGAAGAGTCAAAACAGTCATCAAAAGTAGCACGTTAAAAAAATCTAAAAATATATGCACTGTTCTATATCTGTGAAACTCCTACTCCTGCAGAGGAGCTCAGAACCCTGATCCTAAAAGCTGACTGGGAATAGCTGACTACTATCCCTGAAATGTAGAACTATGTCAAATCAAGTGTTCTTTCTATTGCTTCTTAGTAGTTATGTAAAAATTTTAATCTTTATGTCATGTTGTATTGTTTGTCATATATATATCTGGAATAGCATCGTTAGGTTTAACATTTACATCGTCCCTATCTGCCAAAGGGCCTATCTTAAATATGAAGGTTGGAATTTTTGTTTTTACAGATAATCCTACTCTTGATTCCCTCAGAAGAAACAGATGAAAATGATTTAATACTGGAATTAACTGCTGGAGTTGGGGGTCAAGAAGCTATGTTGTTTACTGCAGAGATGTTTGATATGTATAAGCGATATGCTGCATATAAAAAATGGCATTTTGAAATACTAGAATATTTTCCCAGCGAAATAGGTCAGTATTACCATATCATCCACTTAGAATTTAAGATGATTTTATTATCCAGATAAAAAGCATTGGACTTGGAGATATATGTGGGTCCCAGTCTTGTCTCTGAAACTAGCTGTGAGAGTGACATGTCTCCTTTCCTCTGAGCCTTGTGTTAGTTAAAATCACCTGGGGTTCTATTTGGAAGGATTGAACCTCAATATAGTGTTTGACAAACTTCTGTGGACCAGTGGGGGTCCTTAAAAACTACATTTCCCGTGGTCCAAAGGGTTTCATGGGTTTCCTGTTTTGGATGATGTATTAAAGGTGAGGACTGTTTTAAGTAGGGGGTAGTGACTTGGAACTTCCTCTTTAGTTACCTGAGCTCGAGGAGAGAGGAAGGTAAATGGTTGAGGTGAGATTGGAATAGGTTTTTCTTACAGGCGCATGGTCAGTTTATCTCTATCTGCATGGCTTTTATTAAAATACTATTCTCCCTTTTGATCTCGGCCCTCATCATTTTTAATAATAACAGTCTGTTTGTTTACCTTTAAAATGAAAGTAAATCTTATACTTTACAGATTCTTTGTGAAGAGAGCACTTTGTTTAAAGTGCTATGAAAGTGTACATTTTTGTTTTTAAGAAAAAATTTTGGAGAGGAGGAACAAAAATGCACATATAGGCTATTTTTTTAAATGAATTATAAAAAAAGGGAGGTGGAGGGACAGGAAGCATATGTTATTTAAATTTTTACATTTCCTTGCACCTAACAGGGGGCATTGTACAGAATAACTTAGGTTTATTTAGGAATGTTGAAGTATTACTGATTAGCTGAGGAAATAGAATAAACTAATAGTGTCTACAAAATTTGAATTTTTACATTCTTTTTGTTATGGTGCGAATTATATTTAAAGATAGTGGAAGTTAGATTAGTCTTTGTAGATAGCAGTAATGAATAATAATTGTGCTTCTTCTATTCTATAAGGTGGCCTAAGACATGCATCTGCCAGCATTGGGGGACCAGAAGCTTATAGGCACATGAAGTTTGAAGGAGGTGTGCATCGAGTACAACGAGTGCCAAAGACTGAAAAGCAAGGCCGTATGCACACCAGCACAATGACTGTAGCAATATTGCCCCAGCCTACTGAAGTAAGCAGGAATATTTCCAGTTATTCTTAGAATCATTCTATAGTTCTTTTCTCATTAGACATAATTGGTTTTGAGAGATCCTGTCTTCACTTTGAGTTGTAAGGAAAGATAATTATTTATAATTGTTTTGTACACCTCTTATCCTTAGGTAACTGTTGTAAATTATTAAAAAATATATTTTAGCTCTCTTGCTGTAAATACTATACCTGAGATCCTTAGCTTTTACTGGTAAGATCACTTTATAATATCTTGGAATTTTGAAAACTATATTACATGAGATGGAGTCCAAAGTAACCTAACCTTTCAACAAGTAAAATTTTCATATTTTATCTAAAACTCTTTAAAATAAAAACCTAATCCAGAAGGTACAGAACAAATATAAGCTGTTTTTGTTATTATTCACATGAATAATCCAATCCTTTTCCAAAAGGGAATATAGTGGAGATTCCTAAACAATGATCATAGGATCATAGACTTAAAAGCTGAAAAAAACCTCAAGAGACCACTTAAGTCAATGGTTTCAAATCTGAATAGAAATCAGTCATGAAAATGTACAGAGGATCCCTGTAGGCTGCATGTTAACTTAGAAAATTATATATTAACATGTTTTGTTTTGTTAATATTTTCCAATTACATTTTAGTCTGGTTCAGACTGCACTGAACCTCTGGTGTAGTCTAACCTTCTCAATTTACAGTTTGGAAAACTGATCCCAGACTTCAGGAATTCAACCAATTCAATGCTTATTCAACTTGTATATTATATATATTAGGCCAAAGACTTTGCACTCTGCCTCACTTAAATCTAAATTTTGTACAAGTCAAGACATTACCCAGCAGTGTCCTTTTGGCCATCTTCAAATATAAAGGACAACCATGTGTGCTGAATTTTGAGATATTCCATAAAAATGGTTTTAGCCAATAAGTTTTTCCTCCTATAACCTTTTTATTATAGGCTTTGTAAAATGGAAGTTTGCTAATTTCCAAGGAACCCCTATTTTGAGGATTAAAAAATATTTGAACAAAGTTTTGACCAGCATCCTTTTGAATAATATGGTTTGCAAAGCACTTTGTTACCTTTTTGATATAAATAAATCTCTGTCTCTTGACACCTACTAGAGAATGTCAGATGCATTATAGGTTGATATTATTCTTAGCTTTATACAAATAATCATACACAAATGTATATGTGTATGAAATTATTTTTAATCCTATTTCTTTCTCTCACAAAGATTAATCTGGTCATCAATCCAAAAGAGTTACGAATTGAAACTAAGCGAGCTAGTGGAGCTGGGGGTCAGCATGTGAACACTACTGACAGTGCTGTCCGAATAGTTCATCTTCCAACAGGTACTTGATTTTCTAACAGAAATTGACAGGAACTACATAAGCTCAATTGAATGTCATAATGTCGACATTTTTCTTCCTAATAATAAAATAGATCTTTAGTTGTTGAATAAAGAAATTACTGAAGAACCTTTGAATAAAGAATCAGTTAATATGTAGGCAGAGCTACTATATATTCATTGGCCTTGAAACTTGTTCTGAAGACTGAAACACCTCAGGCTAATACTGTAGGTATCCAAGTTTAAGAGACCTCTCTATTAGAGAATATTAGTTGAATAGCTGAGTAGTTCTAGTTCTTCAGGTAATATCCTCAAAAGTTATATATACATATTTTTTTATTATGTGAAAAACACTCTTCATAGAGTAATTGCTTCATCTTCACAAAATTCTCTAAGAATCTGGACAGGTAGGATGAAATTAATATTTTTGATAATATTATAAATTTTATACTGGTTTTTACATGACTTAAAGCAGGATAATTTGTGCATCCAAACATGCTTAAAATTGATTGGTATTGAAATCAAAGTGTTATAAAGGAATAGGAAATAGAGGTGAGCTACGTAGGAATGGAATATTAGGTAAAGTTTTTCCAGTTGCCCTGATGGAAAGTGGTTCAACATTGTTGAAATTCTATCCATGTTTCAAAAGATTGATTCCTGATTTTAAGTAATTATATTTACTGGTAGTTTTCTCCTGATATATTTTTCTATACTCTCCTCTACCTCCTCATCCCAAATTTGAATAAATGCATTTTTCTTTTTTAAGTTTCCCACCTAGTAGGCTGCAGTTGTTAAAAGCAATAGACAGGTAATGAATCTGAAGAGATATTCTTATTTTTTCTGACATCAGCTTTTAGTTTTTATATGCCTAGGTGAATACTTGAAACTGTTTTCCACCTTCTGCAAACAAAATTTTTTTAAATCTTTTGGTATAAGCTGAACTCAGTGACATAGTACCCTTGCATGCCCTGATAATTCAGTTACCTTTAGAATTCTTAGTCTAATAGTTTTAGTACAGTACTTCTCTGGAAACAAGTTTTTCTGCAATGTTTAATACCAGTACTGAAAAGTTAATCTGTTTTCATTTTTCCTTTCATGTCTTCAAAGTTTATTCCTGAAATAAACTTCTGAATTAAAGTCCCAAGGAATGCACCTATTAAGTAACTTAGATTGTCTATTTTAGCTGGGGTAAAGAACATCTTTGATGGTCACATATTTGACTGAAAGGTGCAAAGTATACAAGATCGCATTGTACTAAATGTTCAACTCTAAAAATATACTTGATTCAGTACAACAAAATGCAGTCTTAGAGGCTTTCTTGTAGTAGTATTATCTATGCATAGAGATCATACAAAATGTTTTAATAAACAGAGATAATTGATGTCCCAATGATTACTAATATCAAATTAGACCGAGAAATGGTAAGACAAATACTCACCAAAGGTGCTGGTCACCTTCCTGGAGTAGGCACAACCCAGAATGCAAGTTGAAGAGAAATTCTTTATAAAGAATGACAAGGGTGAATTCCTTCAAATGCTTATTTGCAATTTTTGTGCTGATTGCAATCTTATGTTGATTGTGCCAAACCCTAGAACACTATAGAGCCTTTGAAATGTTATTAAAAATCTTTGAAGAGTTCAGCCTAACTATTCATGCAAGAAAAGGCAGTTACTAGCCCAAATTGTAATATGCAGTTGACTGGATAACATCTTGAATATATCTGACATTAAACATTTCTAGGAAAAATAGTGCAAGTGGACAATGAGTTGGGCCTGAAATTGAGAAAGAAAAAAGTGGGTACATTTGGGAAATGTAAGAGTAATTTGCTTGTCTTTGAACATGACACTCTCATCAACTGATTCTTGGCATTTTCTCTGGCTGTCTCCCATGTCTGGAATTCTGTCCCTCCTCATCTCTACCTCCTAACATATTAGGCTTCCTTCAAGTCCCACTTTCTCAAAAAGTCTTTTCTCAACCTTTACTCTTGGTGCCTTTCCCAGGGATCATTTCCAGTTTACTATCTATATACTCTGTACATAACTGCATGTTGTCTCCCCATTTAAGACTATGGGCTCCTTGAAAGGAATAACTGCTTTTCCCTTTCTTTGTATTCATGGCTTAGCACTTTGCCTGATAAATACTAAATGCTTATTTATTAATAAGGCTTGTTGACTGACCTTCCTGTGGATAATTTTTGGGGAGGAAATGAATTTGAATGGATGGCAATCTGTACCTCTGGAGGGAAGTTATGTGATAAGATCACATGGAATAGACCTAGTACATTAATTTTTTGAGAATCGTTGTTAATATTAAACAAGGCAGATGAGTTTTCAAAGAGGAACATCTAGAAGAGGTTGAAAAATTAATGGTAGATGGCCGTAAGTGGGGGAAATTAAATATCCTATGTTAAATGATTTATGCGTATTGTTGGATAAAATTTCTAAAATGAGAACTTACTCTGTAATTAGATTAAAGGTATTTTGTGAGCCTTTGAAAAGTCATGATTTTAGTTTCATTTTTTTATTAGAGCACTCTTTTTTTCCCTTATGAAATAGAAAAAAAGGAAGAGAAAGAAAAAGGAGAGCATAAAACATGAAGAAGGATTTCTGTTAAAACTCTCATTCTCATGACACTATTCAGGTGTTGCTACTGAATGCCAACAAGAGAGGTCTCAAATAAAAAATAAAGAAATGGCCATGAAAAAGTTACGAGCAAAACTGTATAACATGCAGCTGGAAGAAGAGACAAATAAAAGATACAGTGCTAGAAAGATTCAGGTAAATTTTCTTTATTAATACAATAGAAATAAAGGGATCTCTTATTGCTGTGGTTATTATTCATTAGTGTTCAACTCTTGGTGACCTGATATGGGGCTTTTTTGGTAGAAATACTAAAGTGGTTTGCCCTTTCCTTCTCCAGCCCATTTGAGGCAAATAAGGTTAAGAGGCTTGCCCAGTCACACAGCTAGTAGGTGTCTGAGGCCAAATTTGAACTCAGGAAGATGAGTCTTTCTGTCTCTAGGTCTAGCACTCTATCCACTATTCCACCTAGTTGCTCTAAAGGGATCTAGAAGAAAATATAAAGAAATAAAAATTTAAATGAAAATGCTTTGTTAACTCCATTTCAAAGGACTGAACTTTATGTTTATTTTAAGGCTTCAGTGTTCAGATAGTTAAAGGACTAGACTACCTCTCCTTGGGTTATTTCTTTACATCTTTAAATTCACTTGAGAATATATATATTTATTTGTTTGTTTGTTTGTTGTGTGTATTCAGGTCATTGCTAGGTTTTAAGGGAGGTAGAAGATTTAGATAAAAGACAGTCCTGGTCTTCATTATAGTCAGGTAGGATGTCGGACCAGCAAACACTAGTACTACATAATAAATAAATACACAAAAGATCTTTCTTAATAGATATGTCTCATAAACTTTGTTTCTCTCTCAAATTAATTTTTTTAATAATATAACACAAGTATCACTATCATAAGGCCCCATGCTTCAGTGCCTCATCATAATGTTTTCTTAAACCAAAGCAGATCATAAGTTCTTTGTTCTTACCAAGTTAGAAAGTCTTCAGGTATAGATAGGTCCAGTGGAAAAAACTGGCATTGTTTACTAGATGATTATTTTTGGTTACAGTTCTGGAGTATTATCTATATTGCAATAAATCACACTGATAAATGCACAGATATTTTGAAGTACTCTGGTTTGGGGTTTTTGTTGTTTCTTTATCCTGACTTATGGTTTAATTAGGATAGAGAGCTGAGGAAATTCCATCTACCAATGCAGATCAGCATGTACCTGCAATTTATAATCTTAGAGACGTGTTTAAGGCACTAAGAGATTGAGGGACTTATCTATAGAGTCCCATATCTACATGTATCAGAAGCTTCTCATCTACCACACCATGCTATTTAAATACTATTATAGGTATTAAATTATTAGATACTATTTTTTAATCTGATTGATGTTGGAGTCTGAGGAATAAGATATGATTAAGTTAAATTGCATTTTATTTATCTCTTATAAACTGTAAACTAATTAACTTTTGTTTTATAGATTGGAACCAAAGGAAGATCCGAAAAAATAAGAACATACCATTTTCCACAAAATAGGGTTACAGATCACAGAATAAGCAAATCATTGTACGACATCCAGAGTTTCATGCTAGGAGAATATCTACTAGATGAACTTGTACAGTCACTAAAGGAATATGCTGATTATGAATCTATAACAGAAGTTATTTCAGAAAAACATTAAATTCATCAAAGCATCTTGTTCTATTACTTAGCAAAATTGGTTTCTTTCAGGTCACCTTTAATGTATATAAGACTAATCCTTTTTAAAATGCCCACTTGAATATTATATTCATGTGTAAATATCTATTAGAACAATAACAGAAGCCAGAATAATCTGTATTTCAGGGCTCTTAAATTGTTCCTCTTGTTAATTATGTTGTCAAAAGGCAGACAATTTTCCAGATATCGTACATTCTACTTCTCGAAAACATTTAATATGAATTTGGTTGTAAATTTATTGTTACAATGGATTATCTTTTTTCAAATGAAACCAACAAATATTAAGTGCCTACTACATTAAAATATTAAGACAACTGATTTAATATCTTCTTTTTTGTGGCTTTTTTCTTCATCATAATCAAGTCAACATGTCTTTCTGTAATAAACTTTTATTTATAGCATTGTCATTTAAAATCCATGATAAATATAAAAAATAAACTAATGAACTTCAGCTTATTAAAACAAGAAAAACTATTTGCTAATACAAATTGGCCTAAAATGTTTTTAAAGGTACATTTTTAGATACTATTTCTGCCCAGAGATGGATAGAAGGGGTCTGGATCTTTGGATCAATTTTTTTCATCTTATACCTTAATGCACCTCTATCACACTGGAACTTTGTACCCTCCCCACTTCAAATCATAACTGGGTCAAGTCTATGTAGTTCAGCACTTAATATGTGCAGCACTATGCTAAATACAAAGAATAACAATTTCTTTTTAAAAAGGTAAAAATAGCGCCTACCCTGAAACTGAGGAGACAACATGCAAATAACTATGTATATACAAAATACATATAGTTTAAGTGGAATGTAATGTCAGTCCCCAGACTGACTGCCCAGTCTCCCATTTGATCTAATCATATTAATGAGGCAGCATCAAAACTGGACCTGTATCACTCTTCCACTCTCAAATGCATTATCTGAATCTCTGCTGCTTGTGCTGAATCAACTAGAATAAGCATTAGTGACTATAAGGTAGGGGACTTTTACAACAGGAAAAAAGTACTGTGGCCATGCATCTTACAAATCATAATCTAATGTTACATGTCCTATAAAAACTAAATGTACTTAAGCAAAGTCATAATCTCATATATCTCTTTAAGGAGGATCCCTGTTAACTAGGATCTAGAGCAGTGATTCCCAAAGTGGGTGCTGCAGTGATCCAGGAAGGCAGTGATGACCACAGGTGCATTTATCTTTCCTATTAATTGCTATTAAAAATTTTTTTTTAAATTAATTTCCAGGGGACTAAGTAATATTTTTTCTGGAAAGGGGGCAGTAGGCCAAAAAAGTTTCGGAACCACTGAATTCTAAAGGTAAACTAAGTCAGGTTTCAAATTAAACCACTTTGAGGGTTCACCATGGATTAATTTGAGAGATATGCAGGATTTGAAGAACCTGGCAAATCACTTTCTCTCTCTGGGCATTCCTTCTCATCTGTTAAATGAGAGGACTCCAATGGAAGAGCTCAAGGTTTCTCATCTGTAACCCAATGATCCCTTCTTGGAAAGATCTCCAGCTTATCAATGTCCTTTCCAAAATGTGATGTCCAGAGCTAGTATTAAGTTTATGGTTTGACCATAATAGAGTAAAATCATTACCTTTATTAATTTCTTAAATCACCCCAAGATTACATTGGTTTTGAGGGCTCTGCTATCCCACTGTTGATTCCTATTAAGTTCAGTAACCATTCACCTCCAGATCCTTTCCAGTGAAACAAGCCATAACTTTCCCATCTAATACTTAAGAAAAAAATTTTTTCTTTCCTAAACCCTTACTTTCTGTCCTATTACTAATTCTGATAGAAAAGCAGCAAGAACTAGGCAACTGGGGCTAAATGACTTGCCCAGGGTAGCATAAGTGTCTGAGGCTAGATTTGAACCTAGGTCCTCCTAAGTCAAGCCTAGTGCTGTATCTACTCTGCCCCTAGAGTTGATTTATTTTTATTTATTTATTTATTTGTTTGTTTTTTGCAGAGCCGGAAGGTATTAAAATTCATTCCTAGCAAGTTTCACTTAATTGAACACAAGCCAATCTAATTTTGATTCTCACCCAATATGTTAGCTATCCCTCCCTGTTTTGTTACCTATAAATCTGGTAAACATGCCAATTTGAACAATGCAACAATCTAGGTTCTCAGGGCTGCCATAAGGGCCACTTTAACATAAAGCCAACATATAGACTATTTCTTAAGGGAACTGAGAAAAAAAATTCAGCTGTGATTTAGGTGGTTAAGTAGGATGAAATAAAAGGATTGTTAAAGAAATGGCCTTTCATCATTGAAGACTCATTTCCACAATTCCCCACAGGTGGTCCTGTGGTTGAATAGACAAAGGACTAGACTTGGAGGCAGGACCCCCTTGTTTAAAACCTAAATCTTGATCAGGTTTCTCATCTATGAAATGAGGTCAAAAGTACCTCCTGCATAAGACTGTTGTAAGGCTCCAATGACACTCTTTAAAATGTTTTGTAATCAATTATCATTCAGCTCTTATTTTTGCAGTCAAGAGTCCCCTATGTATCTGTCACTATATCTGGAACACTCCACACTATGGTCCATAAAATTCTTCCAATTCACTTCTAAATGGCAATATTTTAGAAAGATAACCATCTGTTTTTTCAGCCCATGCAATTTTTTTGTTCTAAGAAGCTTTTCAACTTATGAGTGATTGAATTTTACAGAAAAAAAAACTGACAATGTTATTCTGGTATTTTTATAGAACTGGGCACAATATTTAACTCATTTACATTGAAGTGATTTTAACCACTCTATTTGCTTTTGACTTTCTAAAAGAGATTTGTTCATCTAGAACAGAAATTGTCCACTAACCAAGGTCTTTTTATTTCAGATCCACTGTTCTTTCTACCATGCATACCGTCCATGGAAGTAAGTTAGTTTTATGGATGTGGGACAGCTCTGAAAAAGCTCAGAGCAGGAGGTAGCAAGGACAGTGTGCCAGAAATATAGTCTAGATAGGCACCAGGGGGACTAATTGATTTACTCTTCCTATTAGTACAGAATGTAACCTAATCCAACTTTTACATATGTGAGAACTTTTACCTAGTCCAACCTTCTCAATGAGGTGGCCTTTCCACTAAATTATATGATATACCTAACATCAGAATACTAGAACTAGTAAAACCTCAGGAAACTGGAGGGGGAAAAGGGTAACTAGTAACATGGCAATTATCAGTCATTGGATGGCTACTCAGAATCCGTTTGAGGAGCATGCCCTGGCCAGCCTTCTCTTCCATTTCTCACCAGGCTACACTCTAGACTTTTATCATGCCCCAATGCCCAGTACTGTCTTTCTTCCCTCTTCCTCTGCTTTTCCATTTCCTTTTATATTTTGTCTTCCCCATTAGACTGTAAACTCTCCCTTAGGGCAGAAGCTGGCTTTATTTTTTTTTGCTTGTATTTATATTCTAATTGCTTGGCACAATGCCTGGCACATAAGGAGCACCTAGTAAATGATTGTGGACTGAATGCCCCCCCCCCCCAGCATTTAATAAAATCCTTTTTGCATTCATTCATTTAATCACTATGCAACCTGCCTCTGGCCTACCATTTGAAGTTATCTCCCATTCTTCAGACCTCATCTCTTATCCAGCTGCACACAAGTCAAATTAATTTGCATACAACCTTTGGCAACTCTTAGATAACTTCCTAGCTCTTACTTGGTCATTTCCCAAACTGAAATGCAGCCTCTTCCTAGTTTCTCTCAACAGCCCTTTTATGATATCTTTGCTGATTAATCCCTGGGTTCATAATCCCTTTGCTCAATGTTTCTTCAGCCCTCCTGCAATATGCTTGTATGATCATATACAAAAGGGAGGCTGCATGGTGTAGTGTTAAAGAGCCAGATTCAGAGCCAGAAGGTCTGGATTTGAATCCAGGCTATTCCGTTTACTATTTTTGTGACAGTGGGCAAATTAATGAATATCCCTCAGTCTGAGTTTCCTAATCTGTAAAATGTCAAGGCTTAATCTATATGATCTCAAATATTCTTTCATTGTCACTCTGCCTTCAATGATCCTTAATAAATGCTTAAGGACCAGTTCTCAAGTTTTTTTATGTATATCCTATGGTCATAAACTTTAAATTTCTCAAGTCAAGAATCCATGTTTTCTATTTCTCCTATCTCCTAACTTCACACCTAGAATCCAACAAAGAGTTCTGCAGAGTGGGCATTAATTAAAGGTAGAACCAAGTGCTGAGGAAAAAAGAAAAATTAAGCAGCCTCTGCTTTTAGGGAGTTTTGTTTCTGTGGAACTACTTGTTAACTGATTGTGGGGAGGGGGGGGAAGAGGCCCAGAAAATATAATATAAAAGTACTCCTCAGGTAAATTTAACCTTCTACAAAAACCCTTCCCAGGTCCTCCCTTAATACTAGGGTCTTCCCTCTTGAGATCACATCTAAATGCAGTTGTGTGCATGTTGTCTCCCTATTAGAATATGAGTTCCTTGAAAGCAAGGGCTGTTTTTTTGCTTTTCTTTGTATCCCCAGTTACAGAATCCCTGGCACATAATAAGTACTTAATATATGCTTACTGCCTGCCTCCTAGATGATTTCAGCACACTCTAGCTACAGGAACAGGGAACAGACCAGACTTGTGATTTTAGTGTTATGGGGAATTTCAGGATGAACAAACTTCCTCTACAAATTATAGTCTTAAAGCTGTCGAGCACAATGAGGTCACAATTAGGTGACTTGCCCCAAGTCACACAGCAAGTATGTCAGGACCTGAATCTATGCCTTCTTGGTTCAGGGGGTTAGTTCTCCACTAACTACAACACTGCAGAAATAGCAACTAAAAACCTCAGTCACCTGAGTTTAGGGCAGCAGAAAAAAGCTGGCACTCAACAGCCTGGTTCTAGATATTTCTCCTCCTGAATTCTGGCTCAAAACAAACAAAAAAAAATTTTTAAGCAAACAAAAACCCCAACAATGCCCAGAAAAGCAGGGTTCTTCCACCTAATTCTTATAACCTAACCTAAACCCAAGACATGATTCTGTGAACTAGCAACTAGGTTTGAATTTTGGCTCTGGTACTTGTACTAGCTATATGCTCTTAGAATCTGTTTCCTCATACATAGAAGTTGGATTAGATGATGTTTTCATCTGCAGAGGCTATAAATTACATATTCTCTACCCGATAAGAAGTCTACCAGTTTGGTCACTCTGTCCCTGACTGCTCTCAACACCACACCTCCATGCCAGCCAAACTGCCATGCCTTTCTGAGTTATCTCAATTCATAGAACTAATATACTTCCAACTACAATGGAAGCGCAGTGGAGCTCAGGTTAAAGGTTTGAATCCTGGCTTTACAACTTACCTACACGTGTGATCCTAGGAAGCAGTATTAATCTCTGGGGGCCCCTGCATCTTTTGGCTCTAGTAAGGTCATCTAGAGGAAGCTAATTTGAGCAGTGAATAGATATGGACCAACGAAGATCTCTCTGGAGTCTCTCCGGTCAAGAAGGATGAGTTCAGACATTTAACAGCTGTGTGACCCTGAGCAAGTGCTGACTTAGTATCTCAACTCTAAAATGGGAATAATAATAGAACCTGCTTCCCAGATTATATTTGTGGAGTGCTTGGCACAGTGCCTGGCATATAGTAAGCACTATTCAAAAGTTGGCTATTATTAGCATTATCACTGTCAACACGAAACAGTGCATTTGGTAGTGGGAGTTTTTAAATCGTGGTGGATCCACTTTTGCCAGTAAGATGGTCTAAGATTTTCCAGGGTCCAATCTTCATTATTGGTCTTGAAAAGTGGCACCTGGTTTGTAAAAATTTGGAATTACATAAATCGCATGTTAAATAAATCAAATCCAAGAAGTTCTTTCCAAAGTCCATAAGGATTTTGCACAGAAATCATAAAACTGCAGAAAAAGACTTTAAAACTTTGTTTCCCTTTCCCTCCAATTACATCCAGCCAGAGATCCAGATCGCGGGCCACAGTGGGCGGAGGGAGGAGCCTTAGGCCCTAAGGGCCCGAGTCCAGGGTAGGGCGGGATCCCCGCCCTCCCGTTTGGCGGGGCTGACTGCGCGGGACTCCCAGGGCGGAGACGAAAAAGGAGAGACTGGAATCCGCCCCGCCTCTCCCCTTCCCTCCCCAGCAGAAGCGCGGAGGACTCACGGCGCACGCGCCACCCCGCCAACTCTCCAGGCACCTGGCGCCTGCGTGGTGGGGGTTGGTGGGGGAGGGGGCGGAGAGAGCGGGAGAGGTTGGAAGAGAGGGAGACGTGAGCGCGCGCTTGACTGAGGAGGCGGGGGAAACGAAGGGAATAGGAGAGAAATGCTTTGCGGAGAACCGAACTACAAAGAGATTGACCAGAAAAACCCCCTCCGCCACTACCCAAAACTACCACCTGCAGGAGGAGAAAGCCTCTGCTTACCCACCATGGATTCTCCAGCTAGAGCCGTTGCTACTCCCGGACCGAGGCAGGAGTGTGCAAAGAAGCCTGATGATGCCATGAACTCTGAATTGGTCCTAGCAGAGGGGAGCGCGGGAGCGTGCCGGCTGGGCTGCGCGCCACGTGTGTTTAAGCCGCCCGCGTCTTGCAAGCCCCGCCCCCTGGACCCTTGGGTCCTGCATCTTTCCGGCACTACTTGTTACTGTGCTCGAGAGATGGAGAGAGGCGGAGCACGTCGGCTTCGGCCCCGCCTCTTGCCGGTGACCGCCGCCGATTGATTGGCCAGGGATGGAAGCATCCCCTCCTTCCGCCTCCTTATTGGTGGACTAGTCAGACCGCCTGCTACTATTGGGTCTCACGGATTTGGGCACCAAATTCAAAGATTTTAAAAGTACCAGCTGGCGCCTTTTGGAAGCTACTACTCTGTAGGAGCCGGTGCTTCAGCTGGTTGGTGCTGGTAGAGCTTCTTTTCCTACCTGAGCGTTGTTCCGCTCCCAGTGCCTAAGTCTGGGAATGAGCCGCCACCGCAGCCACTGCTGCTGCTCCTGCTCCTGCTGCTCCTCACCTCTTTCGGCTGCATCCTCCTCCTGCTGCAGCGGCCCAGGCGCCGTTACGGCCGCCGAATCCCAGTGCCCGACTGACAGTGAGTATCTCAGGAAAGGAGGGCGCGCGGTCCTCCCGGGAGGGGTGGAGCGGGGATGGATGGGGACGACCCCCCCTCCCCAGGAGCTGAGGCCACGAGCCGTTCTTGGGGTGGTTGACATCCCAGGGGGTTGTATGGGCAAGGGAAAGAGAATGAAAGGAGTCTAGCCTTGAAAGAGGGGATCGAATTGAGGGGGAATGAGAAGTGGGGGACCCGAGGAGAGATGATGGGCTTTTACCCTCTCCATACCGGGTTGCTTCGCTTCTCTGGGGGAAAAGAGGCGCCGCGTCAGCCCCGGGTGTCCGTTTTCCCTCCGGCGGGCAAGACTCGCCCCTGGAAGAGGCGCCAAATACCCCCCCTTTCCCCTCCCCCACCCAAGGCCTCACCTCGACGGGGCGGCCAGGTCACCTCAGACCTGCAGTTGCCCCAGGAGGAGCCAGGGATCCTGATGCCTTCTGTTCCCCCAAGCTGCCCTGGAGATGTCTTTCCTCCCAATCCAGGGCTGCTCCCCACCGCCTGGGCGCGGGAGATTGGGCCCGCTTCCCGACCATCTCCCGCCTGCCTTCCCTCTCGGGGCCATTCCTGCGGGCCCCTCAGACCAGGTCCAGTCCTCCCCTCAGGATTCGTGGGCCTCGCTCCCCTCTCCCGCCAAATGCGCCCCGCGTTTGGACAGGGCGGATTCGGGGCTATAACCTGAAGAAAGGGTTAAATTTGGTCACCCCCCCCCCCAACCCCCTTTCCCTAGCAAAGTTTCCTTGGACCAGTGGGTGCAAAGCGAACGGGTTTTTTTTTTTTAAGTTAAATTAATTTTTTATTCTTAATACTTCCAAATATATTACCTTGATCACTGTTTTAGCCATTTCCTTGGGAGGGAAATACCTCCTTTGCCTTATCTCTCTGTAGACATGTGTGGAGGTGGAAGAGTCAGGTTTCCCTCCTAATCCAAAACTGAGATGGCCTTAGCTAGAGAGTACTAGAATAAATGCTATTTCTTACCTCATTGTTGCTCTTCCCATATTGGACGTATCTGGCCATATTTTTCTTAATTTACTTTTTTAAAAATTTTACTTCATTTTACTTCAGAAGTGACCAAAAGAAAAGGTGAAGCGAAGTAATATTATTATAATATTATATCAAGGTTTCTCCCAAAAGGAAGCTTGGCCTCTCACAGAGGAAATGACAGTGCACTCATTTAAAATTAAATTTCTAGGAAGGAATCAATACTGTCCCTGTGTAATTCAGAGATTGATAGTTTGAGAAGGGATATTATTACCCTTCTTATCACTGTTTTACAGAAGATAGGGCCTGAAACATAGGAGATACTTAAATAGGAATATCTACTGATATGGCAATTAAGATTGCTAAGGACGGAAAATGTAATTTTTTCTTAGTAAAAGGTTTTGAAAGTGAAGCAAGTAGGGAGCCTTGTAACTTTGATCATTGGTGATATGGAAGCTAGTGGCAATAGGCCCCTGAGCCTTGGAAAGGCATGCACATAGCCAGTCACATGGTGGTTATCTATAAGATTTTAAGAAAGGTAAAACATGAGAGTTTTCCTAAAGAGTCTTAAGAGTTTTTTAGACCATGGTGTTTGAATTTGGTAAAAAGAAGATATATTTCACAGTTTGAGAGTAGCTCAGAGTCAGATCTAACATGAACTAATGAAGTCAAATAAAATGTGTAAAATTTAGAATAAAAAATGAATTACTAAAATTCCTTCTGCTATATAATGATTTTGGTGCTATTAAAACTTTTGAAAGAGTACTTCCCAGCTTCTGTATATACTAGGCATTGCCATTATGCATTTTCTTAACTGATTATAGCTGATAATAGAACTATGATGTGAAGAAGACTCCCTGGAATGTTGCAACTTTTAAGAGCATTCCTTATAAAGATGGGGAACCACAGTTTTATCAGATACAGTGGGTAATGATAGTGAATGATAGGAATTATGTATAAAATAGCTATATAGTTGTTTTAAAGCCTAACTTCAACAAATAATTATTAAGGACTAGAATAAATAAATGATTTTACCTTCAAAGAGAAAAAAAGCTCTGTCGTTTATTCTCCCCTTCTTTGAAGAATCTACCAATCTTAAAAAAAAAATTTTTTTTTAACCATTTTACTTCAGAAATTATCACAAGGAGAAGATGAAGAGAATGTTACCAGTTGACTTTTATAATGCTGCTTATAATCCAGTAGGGGGCGGAAATACAACGGGGACAAATAAAATAGATGGTTTGTGTATGCTCAATTCTGAGACCACCTCTGATCTTGTCTCCTCATTTGCAAAGGTGCAGTTATCTATACAAATAGGCAGATATTAAGGACATTTGGTTTTATATATAAGGTGGTCGATTAGAGCTCTTCCAGGCATAATAGAACTAGACATTCTCAGCTTAACTACTTACTAACCTTAAGCACATCATTTAATCTAAAAGCACTAGAAATATTTAGTCATTTAAGAGGTAAAAATCAATCCATCAGTTTTACAGATTAGGAAACTGAGGTGAGTGAAATAACTGCCTATGGTTGGCATATTGAATTTGTGGTAGAACCAAAGTGAAACCTAGATCCAACACCCAATACCTTTTTCTTTATATTTGAGTTTCACTTTTCCATCACAAAAAATAACGTGTCTCCTTATTTTGAGGGATAGTTTTGAAAAAGCAAATAATCATATTATTAATTTTTGACCATTCTTAGTTTAAGCAATACTTATTTTATAATTAAGGAGACTACTTAATCTGTAAGTGGTTTTGAAAGTGAAGCCAAGTAGGGTGCCTTTTGACTTTGATCAGGGTTTGATGATGGCAACTCAAAGGAACATTGAAATGTAAATCATTTAAAGTTGATGACAGGAAATACTATAGACCTGAAGGGAGAAGTCAATACTAACCTTTTTCCCCCACCCCAAGTCTTTTTGGTTGTGGTTTGTGGGAAAGAGCAGTGCCTCAGCCCCTGCCTATGTAAATCTACCATATTAGGTTACGTTAGTTTCTAGTGAGTGCAGCTTCAAAACAAAAACAAACAAAAACAACCCTTACTTTCTGTCTTAGAATCAATACTGTGTGTTGGTTTTAAGGTAGAAGAGCAGTAAGTGCTAGGCAGTGGGAGTTAAATTACTTGCCCAGGGTCACATAGCTAGGAAGTGTCTGGGGTCACATTTGAACCCATGACCTCCCAACTCTAGACCTAAGATCTTACCTTTCACCTAAGATGTATTCTCTAGGGGACCACTAGGTATATAAGTGAACTGAGAGCCGCCAAGCCTAGAAATTGGAAGTCCTGGCTTCAAATGTGGCCTTACACTTCCTAGCTGTGGGACACTGGGCAAAAAACATCTTTTGAGCTTCCTGATTCCTGTACAGGGCAGCCACTATCCTTATCATGTTATCCACCACCTTTCACTCTGCCTTTTTCCACTTAACCAGTCAGTTTTCAAAATATATATTCTCCCTTTCTCTATATCAATTACCCTTTCATATCTCTCCTTTGTATTTACACTCTAGTGTAGATCCTCACCACCTCTTAATCTGGACCATTGGGTTGGCTCTTACTTGGTCTTCCTACCTCCAGTCTACCCTCTTCTCCAGTCCATCATCCATACCATAGAGTCTTGTTCATGGAATGGTAAGGATCCATTATCAATGGATCGGAGAGAATATAAGAAAAGTGAAAAGGTAGGAGGCAGTTAGGTTTGGAGGACTTTATATTTGATCTTGAAGGCATTCGAGGGAGCCAAAATGTATTTATCCATTTTTTAGGAGTGACATGATCAGACCAGTGCTATTATAATAGTCCAGGTGTGGGATAATGAAGGCCTACAGTGTCAAGGGGCATATTCAAGAGTTCTTTGGCAATAGCTCCAATATGAGGGATTTGGAAATAGTGAAAAGTTGAGGATAACATCTGCTTTTTAAAATTGGCAGTAATGGGAGAGGTAGGAGAAGAAAGAAGGTTGGTTAGCAGTAAAGATGAGTTGACAATATCCTAATTGGTATACCAGGGTAATTTTTTTTTTAACCCATGTTAATTTGCCCAGAGTTGAATTGGCATTTATTTGGTGTGTATTTAACAATGCATATCTAAATATATAAACTTGCATTTCTCATTACTTATAAAGATGAAAAAATAAGGTTTTAATTTTTAGTTTATTTTCTTATCTTTAATATTCTTAATTTCTGGGCTTTCCTCTTTTTGTTCATTAAAAAGTAAAGTAAAACTTGTTTCTTCTTTGCCATTGTTTTGAAGAACTGAGTTTGTGCAAAGAAGAGGTTAAAGGAAAAGTGACCTTCTGTATCATCCAGAAAAATTATAGTACCAGATGATATATTTAAAACTAACAATGTGGGGCCAACTTAGAAGTTACACAGTCAAATATGTAACTGGTTTTTGGACCATTCAAGACAGTCAGGTAATAGAATTGAAGTTTAAAACATTAGAGTAGTTTATCTTTCTTGGAACTCCCACTTGGAAAGCATTGATCCATTCAACACTTATAAACTGATAGGTTTTTAGGAGATACAAAGTTTAGAGAGATCCCAATTGTTGCTTCCATAAAGCTTACACTCAAATTGAAGAATGAGATATACTGTTATCTATTAATAGCCAGACTGTGAAAAAGAGGTACTTGAGTTCCACTGAGTGAAATTCTTTACCTATTGAGTGATCTGGGAAGGCTTCCTGGTAGGAATGGCATTTGAATTGGGCTTTTAAAGGATACATAAGAATGCAAAGTGTGAGTGTGTGTTGGGGGGGGGAGGAATATTCCAGAAATTAAAAACTACTAGAATAAAATTGAGAAATGTGATAAGAAAGTGTTAAATATTACTAGGTCCTAATTAGTTCTGATAATGAAATCAATAAAGTGGTGCTCTTTGTCAAAGTCATAAACATAAAAATATGGTTGATTGATTCCTGCCCAAAGGAAATATGAAGTGAAAATTTGAATAATGTGACCAAAGTTTCACTGAGGATTCATTACTTGTACTAATCAGGACCTAAGTATTGTAGTTTGTCTAAGACAATAGTATGGAAGAGGGGGTTAGTTATCCTCAGTAAACTCCTTTGCCTCCTGTTTACCTTTAGTATCAAATATAAAGTAATAGGTAGCATTTAAAATCCTCTATTTGGCTTTTTAAATCCTTCTCAATCTGGACCTTGTATGTTTCCGGTCTTATGCATCATTCTATTCCAAGGACTGATTCATTGGCAATCCCTTATTCCTGGAATGCTCTCCTTTCACATCTTCAAGATTCTTTCAGTAGTCAGTGCAAATCTCACCTCTGCTAGAGGCCTTTCTTTTTATACTCCTGTGCTTTAGTCAGGCATATAGTTAGTAAGAACTTGTTGATGGGTTTGTTGATTTTTGTTAAAGAGATAAGGCTAGAAATGATGCCAAATTATGGAGTCTCCAGTGCCAAGCAGAGTTCTTTAGAACTATACTTGAAAGACAGTAGAGAGCCAGTAAAGATTTTTAATCATTGTCAAAAGGAGAGAAAGGCCCCCAACGACCTTAAGTGGACCTGTTATGAGAGAACATGTGAATCTTAGAGGATATTTAGTCATGGATTATTTTCAGTTACTTTTGGAGGAAGTATCCTGAGGAAGTTGCCTGAGATCAGAAATCCACTGGAATCTATTGGTTTTGTTATGTTTAAAGAACTGATTTGCTAATTTGCAATACAAATCCAAAATACTGGTTGAGAACTGGTGGACCTGAGGTATTCATAGTAATTTGATTATTCAAGTACTGAGATACTACTGGAGTAACCCACCCCTTGCAAATTGCTCTTTTGTTCACTTCTCTTCCCTTTCTACTTCAAGTATCTACTCACCCAACAGAACAAAAGAACTTGTTTGGAGGAAAGAGGCTGGGGTTGAAACCTTGTTTTCTACTACTTTAATTCATTATTCCTCTGCCTTTGAATGTTGGTTCTATATTAATCCAAACATAGTTATGGGAGCAGAAAAACTGGGATATAAATGATATTGTAAAAGTACAATAAGAATCAGCAACTGATTGGTAGTTGTTTGTTTTGTTGTTTTGTTTGTTGTTTTTTTAAGAGCTGGAAGAGACTTTAGAGATCACCTAGCCTAAACCCTTCATTTTACAGATTAGAAAACTGAGGCAAATGGTCACATGGGTAATAAACAGAATTAGGATTTGAGCTCTTGGCTTCTGAGATAACCAGTCCAGTGCTCTTTCTAATGTAGAATTACAAAGTGCTATATTATTGGCTGTCATGTTGATGACTTAAAATTTCAGCTGGCAGCAGAGATGCTCTCCTCATCCAAATTGCTGAAATCCACAAGTTCAGAATGTATTCAGGAAATAATAAGATACTAAAAGAGAAGGCCCAATGAGAGTGAATTCTAAGGACAGATCCTAAAGGGCCTTATGAATCATTTTTTAAAATGGATTTGGTTAGCATAATATCATTGAATTCTTAAGTCTTAAGCTGGAAAGGACATGAAACCATCTAGTGCCCAAGGTGGTTAGATGACTTCGCTTTCACAGAGGATAAAGGCAAGATTTATAACTTTGTCTTCTAACTCCAGAACTAGTACTATTTTCAGTGTATAGAACAGCTTTCTTGGTAAATAATAAAAAGAAATGAGATTGGGGGCAGCTGAGTAGCTCAGTGGATTGAGAGCTAGGCAGAAGACAGTGATACCCTGGGATCTAAAATTTTGAATGAAAGATATAACTGAGTTCTGATTCTCATAATCCCACTGAATCGTTTTGTGAAGTATGCAAGTCAGAACCTCAGCTTTTCTCTATCAACAAGAATTTATTCAGCACTTGTTTTGTGTCTTACACCATCCTAGGACTGGGGAAGATACAGGGACTGATTAGACTGGACTCATGATTTCTAATGTCTTTTCCAATATTATTATTTGATTCAACTGAATGGTGGGGGGGGGGGTCTTTCTATGAGGGTATCCTTGAGAAGACTGAAATTTTAAGGATACAGAGCATCTCTTTTATAAACTCTCAATAGGGTATTTTCCTAATAAAACTCAGTTTGAATCTTGCCTCAATTTTCCATGTTTGGACTTTCCATAACTGAGCTGCTATGCTGCCCGCACTGCACCGGTCAGGGTTCTGCACATAGAAAGCAATTTCTATGGAGAGGATACTAGTAATGTTCACTACAAAGTGCTTGAGTTGGATGAACCTTGGAATTTAATGAAGCGGGTGAAGAAGCAGCATGTTCTAGGCAGCAAGTAAACCAACATTACTATGACATAGTTAAGAGAATAATGTAGAGATAAGCCTGGAGGGGTAAGGCTAGTACCAGGTTGCAATGGACTTTAATAAGGCTGGTTCTATTTTCATTTTCATTAATTTTATCAGCTAACACTGAAGAAATGATCATGGTAGTATATCTCATTTTAGAGTCTGCCTGGTAGCAGTCTAATTTAAGTTACAAAGTGTAATTAAGGTAGTGAAATAGTTGTAATCGGTAACTTGTAATCATTGTCATTACCTTATAAGTTATACCTCTTGAACATCATATAGATAACAGATACATGGACTAAATATACATTTAGTCCAATCTTTTTATTTTATAGATGAGGAAACAAAGGCACAGAGAGGCCATGTAACTAGATGGTATAGACTATAAAATGCTAAGAGAATCTAATTATATGTTTTGTTTTATGAAGTAGTTTGAGTAAATGTTTTGTATTCTTTTTGCAGGATACAAATCAGAGAATAAAGACAACGATCCATTCTATTCTGTCAAAATGAAATGTGATTTTAATTGTAACCATGTTGATTCTGGGCCTACATTAGTAAAGCCTGATATTAATAAAAAGCTGGAATCTGGTACTCCTGAATATTTGGAAGATTTTTGTAAAGACTGTATTAAAGACCACAGAAGGCTATCCTACTCTGGACCTCAGAATGTGAGCCCTAGGATAGTAGAACTGAAAACTGAAAACAGACCAGTCCACAACAAGGAAAACCAAGCACTGCACATGCTTGATGCTTCAAGTGAATCTGAAGAGCTGGAGAGCAGTAGACTTTATGAGGACAGTGGCTACTCTTCATTCTCTCAGCAAAGCAGCCCCGATGAACAGCAATATAACAGCATTCTATTGTCACGGAATTTCATTATCAGCCCCAAACCCTGCTTTCTACAGAGCCAAA
Source organism: Gracilinanus agilis (assembly GCF_016433145.1). Classification (NCBI taxonomy): domain Eukaryota; kingdom Metazoa; phylum Chordata; class Mammalia; order Didelphimorphia; family Didelphidae; genus Gracilinanus; species Gracilinanus agilis. The sequence goes on along the minus strand of NC_058133.1, from coordinate 415,055,860 downwards.
GCACAGAACAGTTTCCAAATAAAAACTTGTTGCCAATTCTTCATTTTGAGGAAGTGGTTTGTTCGACTTTAAAAAAGAATGCCAAAAGAAATCCTAAAGTAGATTGGGAAACAGTGGAAAGACTAGTTTCCCATGGAGATTTTGGACTACATAATGTAATTGGTAGAAAAATGGGCTTAGAGCAACTGGATATTCTCAGTGAACTTTTCCAGAGAGGACTCAAACATATCTTAGCAAGCATTTTAAGGCACCTCAGGGAGATGGACTTAATCAAGTAAGTTTACTTTTTTGCAAAGAAGTTATTTCATAGGTGCTCTTTCTTGGATATATGCTAGAGTAGAACTTTGGAATGATTATTTTAATTTAGTCTAGATCCACATTTCTAATACTTTGGAATAGGAAGACAAAGAGAGGTTCACAAATAGGACTTAGAATCATGTATGAGGACCTCCCTGCTGAGGAAAACAGATTCTTGTACACTCTCTATTTTTGAATTATAGAAACATACAGATTTCAAAGCATACTTGGTATAAGATCTATGGGACTATGTAGTAGTATTCAAGTCCCATCGAGCTAAATTTGGATTTATTATTTTTATATTCGCTTTTTGGAAAAATCTTTGGTTTCATTGGTGTACGTATCCCATTCACAGACACATTACAGTCTTAACATAACAACTGATAGCCTTTATGAATTACTGTGACCAAAAAATAATTTATCAAATTTTCAGTCTTCTAATGGTAAGCCGCTCAAAACAGAATTGTTTCTTATATTTATAGAACATTAATGTTTTTACAGATTGGTAAAATCTGACACAATTTGTGCTTCCCTGGCATAGATTTTAAGAACCTGTGTTTGCTTCCCTGCAGATTTGAACTTAAATAAGGGATTTTGATATATTCAGTCTCAATCAAGATAGTAGTGAATACAATATAGGTCTTAAGTACTTAGCTAATGGCAATGTTTATAGATATTCTGTAAAATGAAAACTTTATTTGTAGGAAGCAAGATTAGCTCTTGTGTCATTATTTTGCTAGCCTTTACCAATATGACTGGAGAGATAATCATTTGTATTTTTACCTTGTCAGTGTGGCCAGAGTGAGTGCAACATGGAAGAAGATTCTGAAAGACAATAAAGGGGCTTTCCACTTATATAGTATGGCAATGAAGAAAGCTAATGTAAGTTTTAACAGTTAAATGATTTCATTTTCATTTATATCACCTATTTTTCATGATCAATATAGATAGAAAGCAGACTTAAATAATTAGAAATTCTAAATATAGTAAGGCTCCTGTATCCGCAGGGGTTCAAAGAACTAAGACCTTCTGCAGGATGGTTGAGACCGCTGATATAAGGGAATACCTACTGACACCATATTTGTATGCTTTTTCTCGCACTTCTCTCTCTCACCTGCGACTTTAAAAATGAAAGTGAAAACAGAAACTTCAGCCCAATTTATATGCCTCCAAATATTTTAATCTATATGAGAGACAGTAGAGAAATGAACATTGGCTTTAGAAGCACAGGATTTGAATTAAAATCCTGCTTCAATCACTGTTTCTTCTATGTGACCTTGAATGAGTCTCACTCAACCTCTAGACCCTTCAGGTTCCTCATCTATAAAATGTAAGAGTATGGATGTCTTCTGGGATCCCTTAAACTCCATTGAAAACCCTATCAATCAATAATCATTTTAATTTGTTTTTTCTACTGTGTATCCTGTACTATGCTACAAACACGCTTTCATGAAATTTATATTCCATTGGGAATAGCTTATAGTGTGACCTAGGATCCTAACATATTTGAGAATTAACAGTAATCCATTCAATAAAACATTTATCAATTTGGACATGGCAACTACATAATAAAAACTTGTTGTGCCGTTTCTATCAATGATTTAAGTTGGGTTTTATATATATTGGTTTTAGGATGAAAATTTAAGTTGATTTGTAACCAAACTGAAGGAATTATATATATATATAAGGTGTGGTCACCAGGAATCAATCAAATCTAGATTGCTTCTATAATTATCTTGTTTTTGATTTGTTACTTATTGTCACCTGTGGGTAACTCCTCTCCCCTCCCCACTAAGGGAGGTGGGGATGACATTATCTCTGGTGGCTAGAGTTTTAACTGTGAATGGGCTTCAGCTAATTCCATTTACACACTTAATTGATAGCTACATTGGGTTGTCAAAGTTGTAATAGAGAGCAAAAATCACTTAAGACAGACTGGTATTTGTATCCTGTCCCCAGATACTAGGTATAAACAGAAAACAAAAAGTAGTAAATTATCTATGTAATATTTGTTTGTATATTTTGAAAACATTTTTGTATGCTTAGTGCAACTTAATAATGTGTCTGTCTTATGTAAAATCATTCTAGGTTAATTTGGGGAAAATTTTTATTGCCTCTTTTTAAAGGATTTTTTTTACACTTTTTAAAAAGGATTACTAAGTATGTCATTCTCAATGGGATGGTAAGTGCTGTTCACTAACTCTTTTTCTAACCATTTTTTATAGGAAAATACCACTAAGTTTTCAGCTCAGGCTGCAACTAGAGAATACGTTCTAGTCAGGGCAGCATTGGCTTCTGTACAGAAATCAACAGCCCAGGTTCCTAGTGCATCCAAAAAAGTATCTCGGTCTAAATTGTCTGATCAAGGAGTTTCTGCATACAGCCGACACAACGAGTTTTCTGAGGTAAATCTTTTTTGTTTATATATTAATAATATAAAGATATAAACACATGCATTCTAAAATCTATAGTCAATTTCTAGGACAATTTTGGCTTCAAAAGGGATTTCTTCATAACTCCCCGTTTTTATATGTAAATCATTACTAAAGTAAAGAATCTAAAAGCATAAGTAAATCTTCCCTAAAACCTAAAGGTATTATATCACCTGATGCAGCATAGTGATTATTCCCTTCACTAGGTGTTTTGTATTGCATTTCAGGTTGAGATTACTATTTCATGATTCAAAAGTATTAGTGTCCCTGGGAGAATACTGTTAAACAGATGGGTTTGGAGTGGTGGAGGAGGGGGATTAATAAGCATTTTGATATCAGCATTCTGTATTTCTCAGATGAAATCCAGCCAACTTTTCCTTTCTCATTTTAAGAGCCAATTTATTGCCTATCCAAGATAACATACAGTGTTGACTACATTCAGTCAATTAACAGGTTTTTTGTCTTATTTTTTGAAACTGCTTCCAGTCCTAGTCCCAATACTGATTGGCATGGAAACTTCAACCTGTTAAGTTTTTCTAGTATTGATTGGTTTGTCTGTCATTAGGCAAGCGTGGTGACCTTTCCCTCCCAAAGGCTCACCAAATTACTGTAACTCAGAAGTACAAAGCTTGATCAACCCACCATCTTCCGTTTCCTCAGTAGTAAGAGACTATGGTTCTATTCTGCCATACTTAGCTTCAGCAAGCATTTTTAAAGTGCCTACTCTACCAGGCTCTGGGGATACAAAGACCTATTTGTCCTAGAATCCTCAGTATTTTCTATCCCATTCTCCCTCCACCAATATTGTTAGCCAATTGATTTGTATATGATGACCCACCTCAAGAAAATGGGTGAAAAAAAAAGCTCCTGGGAGAGATTTAGTTTATTCCTATTATATAGTCTTTAAGTAACTTATTCTCACTATGCTATAGGAAAATTCCTGTGCTGATTTTTTTAATATGTGAATTTTTTTTATAGGTTGCCAAGACCTTGAAAAAGAACGAAAGCTTAAGAGCCTGTATCCATTGCAACTCACCTGCAAAATATGACCCCTATTTACAGAGGGCGACATGCAACCGAGAAAGCTGTGGCTTTGATTTTTGTACAAAATGTTTATGCAGCTATCATATCACCAAAGACTGTTCAAATGAAAAAACTTTAAAAGCAAACTCCAAAGTGGGACCACTTCCTGGTAGTAAAAAAAGTAAAAAGAATTTGCGGAGGTTATGATCTATTGTTATATCAATTGCAATTTGCAGGCTGTTAAAGTTGGGTTGGAAATGTTACATCAGGTGATTATTTGCCTGAAGTCTTTATTTTAAACCAAAAAGAAAAGTGACTATATTGTTATTTTCTTAATTCTACATGAACATCAATTAAAAAAACTACAGTGAAATTTTTGGAACTTGGTAGCTTTGGTGTGTTTTTTTTTTTTAATCCTACTACATTTATTACCAAATGAGAATCCCAATACAAAATTAAAGCATTGTTTGATTGTGTCTTTAAAAGACAGGAAATAGCCAGTTAAGACTGGAATAGATTACAATCAAAAGGGATCTATTTAGAATATCTTTTCCATAAGTATACTTTGGATATTCGTGTCAAAAGAATGTAGTTTATACCCAAACTATTTAAACATGCTATACATTTTTTCCAGTTATTTTTAATATGATTTTCAAGTTTAAAAATGTATTTGATATCCTCCTACCGATTTTATTCTTCAAGGTACTGTTCATTTGGCTTCCAAGTTAAAGTAACCACAACTTGCAATATCAAGAGTCTTGTCTGTGTGATTGTTTTTGTCCTTATCAATGTCAGTGAGTCTGTAATTCCCTCCAGTTATATTCAAAAGGAGAGGAATATTTGTAACTGTGATGTCTTATTTTTCTTCTCTAAAATCTGTTTTTAAGACTTTTGTACATTTGTTATATATTTTTCCATATTTTATGTGTATTTACATAATAAAAATTAAATATTCTACTTAAATATCATTTGGTTGGTTGTTCTGTAAATATTTAAGCCAAGTAATGGAAACTATTCTTTGTAATTGAGCTAACACTTCTGAGCTCTCATCAGGTTTACTTTTAAATGCCCTATGCAAAATCTGAATTATCACCAGCTATCAACATTAATTACTTCATTATTGCAGTATTTTTTTTCTATCTGCCAGTCTCTATTCAAATTTCTCCAAATATGTTAGGTAGTGCTAATAAAATACAATCTGTATAAATGTTAAATAGCTTTATCTTCAGCGCCAAATATTTCTCTCTATTTCTAGTTATCCCTATTGCAAATGTGAGCCATTGGTAAAAGGTCAGGATTGGCTGGTAGTTTATAAAGGGATCACTTAAGAATCAGTTACTACTGGGGAAGCTAGGATGAGTGGAAAGAGTGTCAGACCTGGAGTCAGGAGGACCTATGTTCAGATCTCGCCTCAGACACTTCATAGGCTATAAGACCCTTAGGCAAGTCACCTAACTCCAGTTTCCTAGTCCATACTGCTCTTCTGCCTTAGAATTAATACTTGATATCAATTCTAAGACAAGGTAAGGATTTTGTTTTATTTTTTTTTGAACATGAATATGAGGAGTGACAACTGCCACTACTTTAAAGAAATATATTATTTTAAAAAATATATTGTATCTTTAGGATAACTAAAAAATCCCTTGTGGTTATTTGGTGTAGTCGCTTATTTCTACCATACAAGAATCCCAAGATGGTGCTCTTGTGACACAAAGTGAATCCAGTAGTTTTATTTTTTTCCCAAAAGTGACATTTTATTTTCTTGTAGATCAAAATTACATGGTAGGGCTACAGATTTAAATTAGTATGATAATTTTTTTTTAGAAAGGATAAATGAATATAGAAACATTTATCTTATTAAATACATTAGCTCCTTCAAGGTAGGCGAGGTTTATGTGTCTCCCACTGAATGGCATAGACTAGATATTTCATAAATGTGGAGAGATAAAGTACATATACTAAGTAGAATGAAAATGGAGGGGTTGACAATTTAGGGAAGAAGGAACTACCTAGTGATATTAAAATAAGATTTAAGTTCTTTTACTATAGAAGCAGTTAATCATAAGGTACCCTTTAAGTCAGAACTATTGTTAAGTATTGGGCCATTTTATTATTGTCCTTTGTTCTTGAAGAGGACCAAAATGATAACCACTGCTGATGTCTTGACGGGCATAAATTGAATTTAAGTGAAGCAGAGTTGTGCAAAGTCAAGTCATCTAAGTTCACTGGCAAGACAAAAGTCAAGATGACTGGTGATGGCTTTGGATGCAACTCGAAGCATTCTAAAGCACTTGCTTTCCCTGTCTTGATGACCTTGGGAATAAATTGTTCTCATCTGTCCCTCTGGGAGAAGTCTTCACATGCCTGGCATGGCCAACCCCATCTCATTCCCCAGTCATGGACAAGAATTGCCCAAGATGGTTTGCTGGAGTGTGGCTGCCAAAATTCAGCTTCTTGGAGCCACTGGTGAGAACTGAGTGGTAGAAGACACCGAAGGCAAAAAGCCACCCAGGAAATGGCTCAGCAAGCCCTCACATTAGAGAAGTTAGTTTTTCCTGAATGAATACCCTTACATCCCATTTATAAATAGATATCAGGCATGGTCTCAAAGACTTCACTAACTAGAAGCAATCCAGAGACCAATCCACAGAGACCCTCTAGTCTATGCTCCCTTTTTTCATATAACAATTCCCATTTATGTGGGATTTGAAGGTTTAATAATGTAGATGAGCCAGGCTTAGAGGTGCTTATTAACAAGTGTTGCTGATAGATGAATAAATACTACAGAAGTAATTCTCCACCTTCCTGTTACACTCTAGAAAAAAATTTTCAAAGTGTTTTTTTCCTATGTGTCTAGTTAGTCCAAACACTTGAGTAACCATTAGGTCTCATTTAGGAGGCTCATCTATGTCCTGGGTCTTGAAGTATTCAGTATCTGATTGAATCTGACAAAAGTAATGCAGTCATCTGCAAACTAGAACATCTAGAGGACTTCACCATCTATAGAAAGTACCTCTTGAAATTGGACCCTGTGCGACACCTCTTCCATCAGTAACAGTTGTGTGTGGAATTAGCAAGTAGACCAGTATGACTAGAGTTCCTGGAGGTGAATAATTTAAAGGACCAAATGAATAGGATAAGGCCAGGTTGTGAAGAGCTTTGAATGCTAAACAAGAGGATATTTATTCCTACAGGTAATAGAGAGCTATTGGAGTTTATTAAAGGTTTGGTTCTTTTACTTTTCTGAGGGAAATGATATCAAGTTGGCGCAAAAGATAGATTTTTGTTTCAGAAAAATTATTTTGGCAGCTGAGTGAATACGATGCTCTTCCTCCACTAGATGTCAACCATTTGGATCAAACGTTTAGAGTACCACGGGTTAAGTTAATTTTTGTTGATAGTCTAAAAACAGATTCTTTCTTCTCTTTCTCAGAAGAGTGTGCGGCACCAACCAGCTCAGCACTATAATTGTTATAACAATAGACAACAGCAATGTGCTCCAGCTGGGGGAACAATTTCAATAGCCTGGAAATTTAGGCAGTTGTAAAAAACATTGTCTTTGAAAGGTAATGTTAGCTACTCCTATGAAAAATACTTACCATTCCCTGGGAAAAGGTTTGGAGTAATTCATTTTAGTTGTACACCACAATGATGGAGAGATTTGAAATAGTTTTTGTTTTTTTCTCCTAACAGAAAGTATACTTTTGACATTTCACTCTAAAGATCACTACAACTGGGTTAGGGCAGAGCAGGTGTTGTTAGTATCTCCATCTTTCTTCCTTGCTGGCTTTATAATTTCATCCATATAAATCACTAATTCAACCACTGCAGATCATAATACAGCTGTGCCTTCCCAACCTGTACATTTCTTATCTATGTCCTCCCATACAATGTTCATAGAGGATCTCAGCATAGTTGAAGCCTTCTTCTTGGTCTTATAAAATTTCTGGGTAATTAGATAACTCTAGACTTTATTTTTTTCCACTCCCTTTCTCTGAAAACATGAACTTTGTATAGCTTTTTCTAATCATTCATTTCCTCGATGACAGATTTTACGTAACTTTTTCATGTAAGTCTTTAATGGTAATATTCCACAAGCCTACTAACAACTAGGCTCTGTGGCCTTCTGAGTTCTTATAATTTTCTTTCTTCAGAGGTGTAGTGGTTCTGATTAGCAGCTATATAACATCACTGAGTATATATTATTAAAAAGATGAGATTTTGCTTCAAGATGAGTTTGGGATTGGTGAAAGTATTGCACAAAATCCTAACTATAATACAATCTGCTTTCTTTCTTGTCTTCTACTGAGTTCACCTATAGTATCCAAAATATACATATTGAGGTAGTCTATCAATGGGCTGCATAACCATTGAAAACTTCCTAACTTGAATTAGACTGAATTAACACTTTCCCTTTCTCCCTTTCATCATCCCTTCCTCCATTCCCTCTTTTTTTTCCTCCTTTCCTTCTTTTGCTAATTTTTCCTATCAGCCCCAAAGCAGTAGCAGCCACTCATGGGCCCAGGCCCATTTAGATCACGGGAGTTTTGGCCTCTTGTTTCCAACCTGGATTGGTTTGCCCCTCTTAGGCAGCAGAGCTGCTTCCTCTTCTCAGGACAAGAACTACACAGTGCCTGAGACCAAGAACTCCAAAGATCAAGTGTTCCTCTGTTCTCAGCCTTCCGGATTGGATTGTAGGGATTACAGGTGTGTCCCACTACACCTGGCTAATGTGCATTCTTTTTGTTTGTTTGTTTTTTGTTTTTATTTTAAGGTGCATTCTTTGTCTACTTGCTTTTTATTGTGTGGATTGCTAGACCAAACTCTTTTGAGTGACCTCCTTTAAAAAAAAGGCTTCAAATTCATGTAACATAAGAAAACTTAAAGGGAATGGAAGAGTTGTATTTATATCTTTGGAGAGCTATCACTTGAGAGAGGAATAAGACTGTTTATTCCAGAGGGCAAAGCTAGGTACAATGGTTTAAAGAAACAAGCTTAAGTTTTATGTAAGGAAAAGCTTTTTTAAAATAAGGGGGGGGGGGGGAATGTTAATGGAATGAACTACTTTGGTAAGTAATAGATTTTTTCTTCACTGAAAGTTTTCAAGCAAAGTTTAGATGTCTAAACATTTAGAGGGGATTCTTTTAAGATATGAAATGGGCCATTTAGGTTCCTTTCAACTCTAAAATCTCTTCTTCTGAATGCTGCCATTTGTTTTCTTTTTTAAATATAATTTTTATGTTTTAAAAAAATGATCATGAACTTAGTCATAAAAATTAATATATATTAGTTGTTTGTATATCTAGGATGGAAAAGAAGAAATAGATAAGAATAAGGGTCACTAATTCAAGAATAAAAGCTTGGAATTTACATAATGGAAAGGAAAATAATATAGAGAATGAGGGAAAGGAAAAATATTTTTAAGAAAAGTGAAGGAAATTTTGAAAAATTAAAAGAAATTGAAGTGAATGTCAGCCCCTAAAAGCCAGAGAGCAACAAGGACAACTTTTCCCATGAAAACCAGAGAGCCATAGAGTTATACCTGTTAGTCCTGAAAACTAGAAAGCCATACTGTGCTCAGCAAATTTGTTTATTTCCTTTAGGAGAGAGAAAACCACACAATGCAGGAAATGGAATAGATCTGGGGTGGGGTAGGCCAGATTAAAGGTTTTATATTATCCTAAGAAAAAGGGGATGGAATCTTTGGGAATGGACAAAAAGGGAGAAACTTCTGCCTAGCATCAGGAGATACACAGCAGCAGCTTGGAATGTAGATCTGGGTGTCACTTTGATAACAATTGAAGACAACTGCTTTAGAGTTATCTTCAGAGATCCAGAAACCACTCAGAGCCATCCAGAACTTCTCTAAACCATTCTTGAGGAAGAACATTCATTGTTTTATCAGGTTAATCCTGATATTCCTCCTCAAGATCTAGAAATTAGGCCTTTCTAATAACACAAAGCCATCAAAAACAGCATCACCCTGACAGGGGATAGGAATGGCAATTCTAGTTGACTGTAACTGAAAAATAAAAGAAAGGAAGAATTAGATAAAAGAAATTAATAAGCCAAATTGGGAAAAGGAGTGATGAATGGGAAGGAGAATCAAGAGTGAGGGGAAAAGGTCTTTTGAGAATAAAGTTGGCTTAAAATAGATTAATCAGAGACAAAGATAGTGCTTTCATAGAGGAGGAGAAACCAAAAAGATTCTAATTGACTGAAAACTTCTTCATATCATCTACAAGGGTAACAAAGTGAAGACACTTTTGTACATCATTTAACATGTTAATACTGCTTTGTGTTGCTTCCCTTCCCTTCTATCATTTCGTTAGCTGGGCTGGGGGAAAATAACCAGGGGACTCAAATTGAACCCCTCCCCACAAAATGTGTTTATTTTGTATTGATTATACATGTATAATTGTCTCCCTGATAAACTCCTTCAGAACAGACTTCCTTGAATGTTTTTCCTTTTTTCCCTAGTACCTAGAACAGTAGCTGATGCACAGTTGTTACTTAATAAATGCTTGTTTATTGACTGGTTTTTATCTTATTAATTGGTTAATTTTTTACAAATGCTTTGCATTTGACCTCCTTCTGCCTTTAGATAAGCGGCTATATTTTCAACTCTCATCTTTGTATCACGGGGCAATGCCATTATTCTGCCTACATCAAGAGAGTGATCAATTGTTTAGCCTCCTGACAAATACAATTTCTATATTTTCTTTTCTCCATTTCCACTAGAGGGCACAGTAAGACTAATCAATTAATACAAATAGTAATGTGGCTAGAAAACATTACAAAAAAAGAACTATGTTCTTTCATAACAATAATGTCCTCTTCTCGAATAAAATGGTTTTGTAAGGAATGAACTGATGGGTTTGTTGAGACCCTTAAACTCTGTAACTGACTTGGAATTAAATGTAAGATTAGGGAAATCAATCGGTTCTCTAGAGTCAAGTATTCTGTGATTTGGAAATACTAAAAGAGAAGGCACAGTGTGGGCTTAATAAATGGAGTGCTGTTTGATGGTTAGGGAGATGAAGATACATTTCCTTGTTGGTTTTCAGGTCAGATGCTCACTTCTGAAAATTTTCAGCTGGCAAAGGTAGACTCTGAGAAATATTTCCAGTCGTTACTAGTTTTATGGTCAAATCGCTCATTCATTCATTTGCTAGACATTTATGAAGTACTTCTTAGCATGATGCCCGACACACAGTGGGAACTTAATTAATGCTAGTTCCCTGCTAAAGTCTGCGAGGCCACACTAGATCCCGCTAGACACAAGGGAAACAAAAACATTATTCAAGACAGTCAATATCCTCAAAAAGCTTATCTGACTTAACCTCTTCCATTCTTAGTTTCCACAAAGGTAAAATAGGTATGGTAAGATCTGCATTTCAATCTACTTCACGGAGTTACTGGGAGGAAAGCATTTTGTAAATTTTGTAAACTTACCAGGAAAGCTCCTTGAAAAAAGGAATTATTCATTTTTAAAATGTTTTTTTTATTTAAATTTTAATTTAAATTTGATAATTTGATAACAAGTTAGTCAAATAAATTTAAATAAAAAATTGAAAAATACCATTTAATATAGATACAATCTATGCCATGTGCATAGAAGGAAGGTAGTATTTGCTCACTGATAAATTCAAATATGGATTATTAGAATTGTTGATCTAACATTTTTACTAGCAAAATTTGTATTTACAACCAAATATGAAAGGTAGGTTTTGTTTTTGTTTTTTAAGGTTCTTTTGTGGGGGGCAGCTGGGTAGCTCAGTGGATTGAGAGCCAGACCTAGGGATGGGAGGTCCTAAGTTCAAATATGACCTCAGACACTTCCCAGCTGTGTGACCCTGGGCAAGTCACTTGACCCCCATTGTCCACCCTTTCCACTCTTCTGCCTTGGAGCCAATACATAGTATTGACTCCGATATGGAAGGTAAGGGATTTTTTTTTTAAAAAAAGGTTCTTTTTTGTGTTTATTTTGAGGAAGAAAAAAAGGAAATCTATGATGCTAAGATTCAGAAGTGTCCTATGCCAGGGTTGATGGACCTTTGCCTAGTTTGAGTGCCCAGAGGGCAAATTCAAGTTGTCTGTGAGCCCACATTTCCGGAGAGAGTTGAAGGAGAAAGTCCTTGCTTTGGGCTGCTGGACAGAAGGGCAAAGCAGGCAAACAAGATGCCCTTGGGGGCTGGGAAGAGTGGAGAACGGAGCAGCTCCCTGAGGGCAGGCTGTGCAAGGCTTCCCAGGAGGTCCTGTACAAGGAAATAAACCACTTTCTCTCCCTAGCCATCTTCTCCACAGCTTCAGTAGCCTTTCCACCCAGAGGAGAAACCAGGCGCCAGAGGTTTTAACTCTTTCAGCCCTGGACTCCAGTTCTGGGTTCTTGCTGGCTTGACTAATGACTACCTCATTCAGCTCATTGCTTCAGGAAAGCTCTAGCCTTGCTTCCCTTTTTTTCCTACTCCTTGGCCATCTTGAAAACCTTGCCTTTAGCCTCATCTTCTACTTTTCCCTCTCACTTTCTCCACCTCTCCATTTCTGGAACCATAATCAAATCAACTCTACCCTTGTTCCTGGAAGGGTTGTGTCAACCTATTGCCATGTGGCTCCTCCCACTATTGCAAAAACTTTTCAGACCAAAGTGCTACTCCCTGGACAAAGCATTTAGAAGCATGATAAGCTTCTCATTTAATTTGCCATTTCTCCATTATGTCATTTTCCCTGCTAGAATGTAATCTGCTTGAAGGCAAGCACTCTCTTTGCTTTTTAAATGTGTATCCCCAACTCAGCACAATCCTTTTTTCATCCTTTTATTTGTTCATTCATTCGACTAGATGGCATAATGGATAGAGCACTAGACCTGGAGTCAGGAAGATTTGATTTCAGATCCCATGTCAGATACTAAGCAAGTCATTTAATCTCAGTCTGCCTCAGTTTCCTCATCTGTAAAATGTAGCATTATTATATAACATCTAACTCCCAAGTTTATTGTGTGAGTAAAATGACAAAATTTGTAAAATTTGTAAAATATTTTGCAAGCCTTAAACTTCTATACAAATGTTACCTATTACGAACTAATCAATTCCTTCATATAATCCAGCTACTAATGTTAGGGTTTTATTAATATGTATTTATCCTTTCTTATTTGCATTGAACTGTATAAGATTGTCTTGTATTGGATTCATTTGAAGTTATATAATTGACAGGCTCTGAAAATCACAAAGCTGATGATGGCAGAACCCAAGTCTTCTGACTCAAAATCCAGGATTTTTTTTTTCCTTAGGGAAGTGTTGCCTCAATAATGTCTTGTTCCTGGTCTATCTTTATGTACAAATTTTCCAGGCACTTCAGGATTATGGGATCATAGATGCAGATCTGAAAAAAAAAATAGGTCTAGATCTGAAAGGGCCTTTGGATGTTATCTCATCCCATTTTATAGTGAATTTACTGAGGTCTAAGGCTTGACTTGTCCAAATTTTCATGGGTAATAAGTGGCAGACCTAGAATTTAAACTCAGTACCCACGACTCCAAATTCAATGGAAAATTTCAGGAGGCAATGAAATACATTTAAACCCCAGCTTTCCAGATAACCTGAATTATCCCCCTTCTAGCCTCTTCTAAAACTTAGGAGCATAATTAGGGCCATAAGGGGGATTTGGGGTGGAAGTCTCAATTTTCCTTAAAATACATGCTTAGAACAAACCTTGAGGTAAAGGTCATCAAAGCAATAAGTCAAATATTCATTCAAAAAATATTTATTAAAACCTACGGTATGCAAAGCACTGTGGTAGTAGGGGGTAAGATAAAAGGCTTGAGTCTTAATTCGTGGATCCTTCCCCAGAAGTATCATAAGAAGAATACGCAGAGACATGTAGTGGACGATAGTGTATGAGACTCACAAAGCAAAGTTCTGGGTAAGATGAGATCCAAGTGGAAGTGCGAGAGGTCATGAGAGAACAAACTGAGGAGTATGCACTTGTACTAATCTATACCAACAATATAATAGTGGCAGAAAGGACCTCTACTACACTATTATAAAGAGGAATGAAAAAGTCAACAATATGACCTTATTCAGGGATAGAAAATGTTAGAGTTTTTTTAAATAATGAGATTGCTAAAGTGGGGGAAAAATCATACCTATTCATTTCTAAGTCAAAAATTTGTCATTGTTACTGAATAATCAATGAAAATTACAAATGGAAGGAGTACCTATAAATTAAGAGATCTTCCAGATGTTTCTTTTTTTTTTTTTTAATTTTGAACTTAAACATCGAAAAGGAGCATTTTCACATACAAGGAACACAAAATCTTATGAACATTGAATTTGAAATCTTCACTTCATGCTACTTGATTTAAATAAAATGTATAATTCCACACATTACTTTCAAAATTGTCTTTTCTTGTCTGTTTCCTTGTGAACTCTGGTTCCCTTTTATGCATTGAAAAGATGCTTCAGTGGCAGCTTCCCTTCTTTTCTTGCGTCACTATTACCTCCTCCCCATCCTACTACTTGACACCCAAATTCAAAAATTAAAGGAAAAAAATACTCTTATGATAAATAAGCAGTCAAGCAAAATGAATTCATCCAGCAGCAGTCATGTTTACTTTCATATCTAGCTTTTCTAATACTCTTTCAAGATATTAAGGTTCTAAAGGGATACTGTTTCTCCCTTCCCTTATCATCATATAGATATTTTCAATTGCTTCAATTTATCTTTCTAGATTTATATAAATTCCTATTTAGATGTAGTCTTTTCACCAGAAAGGTTTACTTGCCCTCTAATAAATTAAAGATTCACTTTTTCCCTCCTGTGGGATTATGCTCAGTTTTGCAGAATAAGTTGTTGTTGACTGTAAGACTTGTTTGCTTTCAGAATATTGTATTACAAGATCTCCTCTAGTTCAGAGTAGAATCTTCCAGGTTTTGTGTCATCTTGACTGCGTTTAAATACTTTTCTCAATGTTTGTAGCATTTTTCCTTTGGTATAGGAACTGGATTTTGACTGGGACAGTTCTGGATTTTTCTTTTGAGGGTTTCTTTTAGGAGATGAGGAGTGGATTCTTTCTCTGTTTTTGGTTCTAATAGATTTGGACAGTTTTAGTTTATGATTTACTGAAATATAGCACAGACCACCCTGGCTCCTGCTGCCTGAAAGCTGGGTATATTAGATTTTACCATTTAACTCTCTTTCAGGATTCTCCAGGACCCTTATGGGAATTAAGGAATATCAAGGTTCTTTGCCAATGACTCCAACCCCAACCAACGATGTTTTCCCCAATTGTAGGGGAGTGTTCCTCTGCCCCCCAGTTCTGTTTCACCACTGGGAGTTACACTAACTTTTACACAAAAATACTTCCCAAAGCATAATAATAATAAATAATAATAAATATACAAACTTCCTTTCCCAACATATAAAATATAAATATATAAAATCCCCCTCTCTTCTTTTGCTACCTCATTCTCTGGGAAGGAGAAGGACATTAGCTTCTAACTTAGTTGGGTTCCCATAGAGCATAATTCCAGTGCCAAGTCCAAAGTCCCCTCAGGCATCAAACCCAGCTTCTATGCCAGGCCGGTTGGCTGCACTGTACTATCCCAACTACTAATCTGCCTCCAAGACCACTAGAGCTCAAACTCCAGTGAGGATAACCTCTGGCTCCTAAAACTGAGGTGGACAACAACACAGAACAGAAATTAATATCCCTAGGCCCATTTCTCAGAGCCTGGCATATAAGAGAGGAAGAAGAAGCCCTTCCCCTCTCGCTGATGCAGTCCATGGCATCCTGGGATTGGGATCTTTGCCCTCTGGATCTAGACAACAAAAGTTTCTGAAAAGAGTGCTGCAAAAGGAGAGCAAACCATTCATTCAGTCTCACAAATTTTAAAGACATAGACAGCCAATCAAAGGAGGCAATTTCCACCCACCTCATAGGCTTTATGTAAGGCAATCTGGAAGTGCTTTTAAAGGCCCTAACCTGTTGGTGGTATGCAGTCCTTGAGAACAGAACCTAAAGAACTTAACATAGCTTTGTCAAGAACCCAAGTGATCACCACATTTAGATTTAAGTCAAACTTGTTACTGATCATGCACCCTCTGCCACTCTGCAGTTTGAATCAGTTTCTAGTCTGTTTGGTTCTCTGTGAAAAAAGACAAAAGTCATTTTTCTGTTTTTAGTGGTGCTCTTCACTGTCTCTATCATGGAATCTTTTCGAGGAATGAAGTAGCATTTTGAGGGTTTTTTTGCTACAAGCCTGTGCTACATAACTATCAGGCTTTAAAAATAAATTATCCATTACAAAAGAAAAAGGAGAAAGGTCTTTGATGAGAGGGAGGCAGTAGGAAGGTTGGCCAGTTATTCTGGGGTCTCTTTTCTGATTCTAAACATTTATATGCCTCAGCAACCTACTTTACCCTCCTGGTACTCAGCTTCTTCATCTGCTGGATTCGATGACCTTTAAAGTCCCTTTCATTTCATTCTTTCTGTAACAGGCTGACTCTGGTCCCACTCTCTGAGGGCCAGACTTGTTAACATTTCCTCCTCACCTTTTCACATCCCAAGGTTGGTGTATACCCTGAGGAGGTTGGATTCTCTGTCTCAAGGCCTCACTGATTTTGTTCTGCCATTTTAAGGACCAAGTTACTAGCACCTCATTTCCACTTAAGCACTTGATTAGTTTTCACAAAGCAATATTTATTTCAATCAAATAGCAAACAAGAATAAACAAAGAAACATTTTCCAACAGTTGGGGACATAGTTTCCCCCATACCATCTCCGTCTCAGGTGAGCAGATTTAGTCTCCCAATTTAGCTCAGTTCCTATAGAGCAATGATTCCCAAAGTGGGTGCCGCCGCCCCCTGGTGGGTGCTGCAGCGATCCAGGAAAGCAGTGATGGCCACAGGTGTATTTATCTTTCCTATTAATTACTATTTAAATTAAAAAAATTAATTTCCAGGGGTCTAAGTAATATTTTTTCTGAAAAGGGGGTGAAAAGTTTGGGAACCACTGCTATATAGTAAACACATATATATGGTCCTACCAAACTCACATCCAAAAGTTGGTATCCACACCAACTTCTTTTGGGCTGAATTCTTAGGAGCCTTGATCCTCAGCGTATAGAGTTATACTGACTACAACACTTGGCTTGGACTCTAGGACTCCAGGATCCCTGTGACTTGTACTTCCAGCCTGGATCTGAGACTGTTTCCTATACCAAGATCTGAAAAGAATAAATGAAATGGCTGAAGGCCCAGTCCCATGGCCTGGGAGTGAGGAGGACTGAAGAAGATCCCAAGGTACCCACTCCAAGATACTCCCCTTTAGCATGATCTCAGCAGCTGTGAGTCACCTAACTTCTCCAGATGTCAAGGCAATCAAAAGTCCCAGCCAAGGCTATCTCAGGCTCTTTAAGGTGTTGATATGAAAAGAAAGTTCTTTCCAATCATATGGTAGCTTGTGGAGAATGTTTACAGATGCCCCCATCTCACAAAAGCAGTTACCTACCTAGCCTCTTCTACATAGATAATGCCATTTTAAGTGTGATCTTTATAACCTCCTCTCCCCTAGGAGCAAGGCAGTCTTTTCTCAGCCTTGTTATTGAAAATCAGGGCCTTTGGGTACTTATATGGAATAATTCAGTTACGTTAAAAGCACTGGTGGTGTCCAAGATTCCAAGTAACCAAAGAGTTTCTTTCACTTTGTCAAGTACTTTGAAGACTTAGAAGGGATTTAGAAGCTTTACTTAACACATCCCTATTTGGTGGAGAATTTGTGTGATGGTTACCTGTATGAAGAAAATAATTTTGTAATATTTATGGTCGTACATAGAAAGTATTTTATTGTCAGTATTGGTCTCATGTTCACCTTATGAATCAGCAAATGATTCCTTGATCCAAGAATGAGAAAATTCTACCCAAATCTAAATTTATGAAATTCTTATAATCCTCTGTGACATATTTCTCTTTTGGGGACAAAGAACTCTCTAGGAAAATAAAAACATTTCAACCAACCACACAGAAGCAAAAGATAAAAATATTCATTTCTGATGCTTATATATGAGTTAACATTTATGCTTTGAAAACTTGAAAGTATTATATAAATGCTATTTATTGTTATACCTACATATATATATTTGTTAAAACCTTTTTTTCTTAATTATTTCCATTATAATATGATTATTCTGTAACCATAAATGAGGTTAATGTATATCAACTCAGTATAATAAATAACATTGATCTGCCTTGATAGAACTTGCATGCCATATTATTATTAACAGTATTATTTGTTTTGATTATTTCATGCTGCAACTGTTTCCATTTCGTATACTTTTTTTTTGAGCAGGGAAGGAAAAACCAAACCTTCAATTCTATTAACATAAGGAATTCACCCAAAGAGGAAAGAAAGTTCCTTCTGCAGTGCAAATCATCATCTGCTCTGGAAACTTACCATTTGAGACAGTTGCCTCCTTTTTTTTTTCTTTTAACATCTATAAACAACTTTCATGTCATTTGTTAAGTAACCATTGGTCCAGTGACTAACCTATTTTCACATGCATTTTCTTTCTTCACCTAAGTTTGTGTTTATTTTTAAATTTTTATTGACATTTATTTTTACATCTCCTTTATTTCTAAACATATCTCTCCCTCATCTCTTACCCAATAAACTATCCCTTTTAAGAGGAAAGAAAAGAGAAAGAAAAAGAATTAAAAAGAAAGATGAAAATCTATTTAATAAAACTAACCCATATATTAAATGTATATGACAATATACCTATATCCATAGCTTCCCTCTCCAACACATGCACGTGTGCATGTGGTTATTATAAGTTTAAAAGAGTCAGCTTAATTTTTTTTTGTTCTTTCCATTTACATGGTTGCAATATTTGTATGTGATCATTTTCCTATTTCTACTTACTTGTATTAGTTCCCAAGTGCTTTTATTCTTCTTTGAATTTTTCACATTTATCATGTCTTATAAACCCATAATATGCTTACATACATGTAGTATAGTTTCTTTAACCATTAGTCAAAGAATGGGCATCTACTTTGTTTCAAGTTCTTTGCTACCCACAAAATGTTACACCTATTTGCTAGTTATAAGATCTACCTTTCCATCTTTGACCTTCGTTATGAGTTAGGCCTAGTTTAGGCCAGGACAGTGATTCAGGCTCAAGATTAAAATGCAATGAAACACTGCTAGAACATAAAATTCAATTAAAATAGGTATTCCCATAATTTTGCTTAAAAAATATTGTATGCCCTTGCTTCTTACACACCAGAGCAACAACTCTGGGTTAGAAAAATATACCTCAGGAAATTTTGAATTCTAGCAAACTTTAGGGACCCCAGATCCCCAGTAGTGCAGCTCTTTACACTTTTGATTTAAACCTTAATCTTCCAGACCAACCAAATTCTAACAATAGTTTCCTTACCTTCTTAAAGGTTTGGCCTATGTAAAAGAGATTCTTCTTCTACTATGGTCTACCCCTTGGTCCCTCAAGTCTTCCAGAGAACCTTCTATCACTTAAAAGACTTTGAGGCTATAACTAAACAAACTTGAACTGAAGAAACATAGCATAAACTACAGTAGATGAAGAGAAACCATGGTGGGCTGTTGTCTGCATTCTGGGAGGGAATATTCACATCAATCAGATTAAAGAACATTGTATATGTTATACACATAACAAAATAAACCATGATATGATTTATGGATGCACAGATAAAATTTTTCACTGCTCTTTAAATTTAATAAATATATCACATATGTCATCTTGTCTTCCCCCTCGTTACACAAATGAAGAAACTGAGGGACAAAGCAGTTTAATGACTCATCCAAGGTAATAAATGGCAGAACCAGAACTTTAATTCTCGTCCCTTGATTCCAGGTTTAACATTCTACACTTTAAGGCCCTTTCTAGCTCTTTAAAAAATAAATACAAGAGATATGGAGCGAAAATGGCAGAGTAGATGCAGGAAAGCTCAAAACTACCATGAGAATCCTCTCAAACCAATCTTAAAATAATGCCACAAAGCAAATACAGGAGTGAAAGAACAAAGGAGTGAGATTAAAACAACTTTCATGAAGAAAACAATGTCTGGGAAAAGAGAAAGTCTGGGGCCTGGAGTGAGAGGGGAACAGAGCCAACAGGAGGCTACAACAAGGAGTAAGGAGCAAGCCAACAGCAAGTGCCCCCCACCCCACAGCTACTGTTCCAAGTTCTAAACCAGGGCCCAAGACAATATACAGGCCCTGAGACCCTGCCTGGGCTAACAGCAGTCCAACCCAATGTAGACCCCTTAAAGTTTCATGCAAACCTTCAATGAAGTCTGGAATTCTAGTCCTGGGCAGTCTGTGCTAGGCAGATCTGTTTTGGCCCAGAGTGAGGTTAGGAGTCCAACCCTGAGCTTATTGTAAGGATCTGAATCCCATTTTGGGGCAGTGGGTAGCCCTGGGCTCCTGATCCCTGGCAGGGGCAGTCCCCAGGGTACTGACTTGTGGGAGCCTAGCTGGCTCTTGCCAAAGCTCAAGGAAGAGTCCCAGGGCAAGGCAGTCTATAGTGTTTGATTTACCTCACCTGATCAAGACCAGAATGAAACCAAAAGTCTATGCCCAAGCCTGAGGCTAGAATTTGAGCCATCAAGTAGTATCAGGGGGTGATTGAATCAGCAATTAGAAGTAGCTCTCAGAGCTCCCCAGGTCACAGGCTATCATACCATCTTGGAAAAACTAAAACTTGCAGGAACCCAGAAATAAAGTTAGGGATAGCATCAAGGAAGAACTGAAGTTTAAGATAGTGTCCTATCCTCCTGAAGAATACAGCCTACATTTAAGATAAAAGTGAAAGTCAAGAAAAAGGCTGGGAATATGAGCCAACAACAACAAAAAAAAATCACCTAACAATGGAAAAATTTCATAGAGATCAAAAGCAAGGCACAGACACAGAAGGGAACAGTGAAATCAAAACAAACACATGTGAAACCCCACAGGAAAATATGAAGTGTACTCAGATTCTGAAAGAGCTCAAAAAGGATTTCAAAAATCAGTTAAGAGAGGCAGAGGAAACAAAGGGGAGAGAAATTAAAGCAATGCAAGAAGAAATGGGTCAAATAAAAAGAATACTCAAAAGCTGAAGGAAGAAAATAATTTCTTAAAAATCAGAATTGAGTAGCAGAAGCTAATGACTTCTTGAGACATCAAGAAACAATACAACAAAATCAAAAGAATGAAAAAACAAAACGTCACATGAAATAGCTCATGGTAAAAACAACTGATCTAGAAAATAGATTTAGGAGAGACAATTTAAGAATTATTGAACTATCTGAAAGCCATGATATATTTAAAAAAAAAAAAGCCTGGACATCATAATACAAGAAATTATCAAAGAAAACTGCCGAGATATTTTTAAACAAGAGAGTAAAATAGAAATTGAAAGAATCCACAGATCACCTCCAGAAAAAAATCCTCAAATGACAACTTCCAGAAATATAATAGCTAAATTCAAGAGCCCCTAAGCCAAGGAGAAACTGCAAACAGCCAGAAAGAAACAATTCAAAAAGCACGGAGCTATCGTCAGGATTACACAGGACTTAGTATCTTCCACCTTAAAAGATTGGCAAGCATGGAATATGATATTCAAGAGGGCGAAAGATCTATGTTTACATCCCAGAGTCATTTATCCAGAAAAACTAAGTATATTCTT
Source organism: Gracilinanus agilis (assembly GCF_016433145.1). Lineage (NCBI taxonomy): Eukaryota > Metazoa > Chordata > Mammalia > Didelphimorphia > Didelphidae > Gracilinanus > Gracilinanus agilis. Next base: position 415,034,403 of record NC_058133.1, on the reverse strand, counting down.
TCAGGGGGAAAAAATGGTCATTAAATAAAATGGAAGATTTCCAAGCATTCCTGATGAAAAGACTTAAGTAGAAAATTTGAAGTCAAACACAAGACCCAAGAAAAGCCTTAAAAGGTAAATAAGAAAGAGAAAATTTAAAGGGCTGAATAAGGTTAAACTGCATGTATTCCTAAATGGAAAGAAGACATTTGTAATTCTTAAAAATTCTTATTGCAAGTAGAACAGTTAGAAGGAGTATACATAGACAGAGGGTGGGGAAGTAAGCTGATAATATGATACGCAAGGAAAAAAAATCAAGGGGTGAAAAAGGATGGCACAAAGAGAAAAGAGAAGGGAGAGAAGGAATGAGGGTAAATTATCTTCCCTAAAGAGACATGCAAAACTATTATAGTGGAGGGGAGGATGAGGATGGTGACAGGCAATGCTTTAACTTTATTCTCATTGTAACTGGCTCAGAGAGAGAATGATAACTTTACTCATTGGAGTATAGAATCCTGTCTTACCCTTTAGAGAAGTAGTAGGGGAATAACACAAGGGAAGGGAGGTGGAAAGAAGAGGGTGGGAGGAGTGATGGGAATGATAAAAAGCAAAACATTGGTGAGGAGGTACAAAGTGAAAGGAAAAGGAGCAGGAACAAAAGCAGAAAATAAGATGGAGGGAAATACACAGTTGGTAATTATAACTGTGAATGTGAATGGGATGAACTCACCCATAAAACAGAAGCAATAGTAGAGTAGGTTAAAAACCAGAATTCTGCTATAAGTTGTTTACAAGAAACACATTTGAGTCAGGGTGACACACATAGAGTAAAGGTAAGGGGATGGAGCAGAATTTATCGTGCATCATGTAAGGTTAAAAAACAAAACAGGAATAACAATCATAATCTTAGACAAAGCTAAAGCAAAAATTGATCTGATTAAAAGAGATAAGGAAGGAAATTACATCTTGCTAATACTAGAAACAATGAAGTAATATCAATACTATATATATACTATATATATANCTAATATAAAGCCTGTAAGAACAAAGTATGTGGCATTTATATTATATTATTGTATTCTTCTCACTTTTGTGTTATTTAAAACTCTTGAATCAATATTCATTATAGAAATTATTCTATAGTGTTCTTTCTCTGTTTTTCAATTCCCAGATTAAAGTATTAAAACAGTATTTATGTCATAGAAAAAATAAAGATACTATAAATAATGAAGTAGTATCAAGACTAACCACATGTTCTACACATGGTATGGCCTCTAATTTTTTTTTTTTACCCTTGTACTTCGGTGTATTGTCTCATAGGTGGAAAATTGGTAAGGGTGGGCAAAGGGGGTCAAGTGACTTGCCCAGGGTCACACAGCTGGGAAGTGGCTGAGGCTGGGTTTGAACCTAGGACCTCCTGTCTCTAGGCCTGACTCTCACTCCACTGAGCTACCCAGCTGCCCCTGGCCTCTAAATTTTTAAGGAAAAATTAAATGAACTTCAGGAAGAAATAGACAGTAAAACTATACTAGTGGGGGACCTCCACTCCCCCTTTTCAGATCTAGATAAGTCAAATAAAAAAATAAACAAGAAAGAAGTAAAGGGAGTGAATAAAATCATATGAAAGTTAGAATAAATAGACATCTGGAGAGAATTAAATGGCAATAGAAAAAAATATACCTTCTTTCCAGCAGGACATGACTGCTACACACAAAAAGTGACTGTGTTTTAGGGCATAAAAACTTCACAATCAAATGCAAAAAAAGCAGAAATAATAAATGCAACCTTTCCAGATAATAATGCAATAAAAAATATAATCAATAAAGCTCCACAGAAAGATAAATAAAAAATAATTGGAGACTAAATAATCTAATGCTAAAAAATTCTCAATGATGATAAGAGAACATATCAAAATTTATGCTATATAGCCAAAGCAGTATTCAGGGCAAAATTTATATTCCTGAATGCTTATGTCAATAAAATAGATAAAAAGCAGATCAATGAATTGGGCATGCAACTAAAAAAAATGGAAAAAGTACAAATTAAAAATCCTCCAGTAAAGATTAAATTAGAAATCCTAAAAATTAAAGAAGAAATTAATAAAATGCAAAGTAAGAGAAACATTGAACTAATAACTAAGATTAGGAGTTGGCTTTATGAAAAAAAAAAACAAACAAATAAAATAAACAGTGTTGGCTAATTTGATTAAAAAAAGGAAAGAAGAAAATCAAATAATCAGTATCAGAATGGAAAAGAGTGAACTTATCATCAGTGAAGAGGAAATTAAAGTAATCATTAGGAGCTATTTTGCCCAATTATATACTGATAAATCTGACAATCTAAGTGAAATGGATGAATATTTACAAAAATACAACTTGCCCAAATTAGCAAAAGAGGAAACAGAATCTTTAAATAATCCCATATCAGAAAAAGAAATTGAACAAGCCATCAGTGAACTCCCCAAGAAAAAATCCCCAGGACCAGATGGATTCAAAAGTGAAGACAGAGAAGGTATCCTACCCAAATTCTTTTTATGAAACAAATATGGTAGTGTTAACCTAAGCCAGGAAAAAAGAAAAACAGAGAAAGAAAATTATAGGCCAATTTCATTAATGACTATAGATGCAAAAGTTTTAGATAAAATATTAATGAGACCACAGCAATATATCACAAGGATCATTCATTATGACCACGTGGGATTTATACTTGGAATGCTGCCTAAAACCTTCAGTAAGTATCATCTGCAATGGAGATAAGTTAGAAGCCCTCCCAATAAGATCGGGGTGAATTATCATCACTATTATTTAACATTGTACTAGAAACGCCAGTGATAGCAATTAAGATAGAAGAAAAACAAATTGAAGGAATTAAAGTAGGCAATGAGGAAACTAAATGATCACTCTTTGCAGATGATAAGATGGTATACTTAGAGAATCCTAGAGAATCAACTAAAAAACTAGTTGAAATAATTAATAACTTTAGTAATGTTGCAGAAAAGAAAAGAAATCCACATAAATCATTAATAGTTCTATATATTACCAATGAAGTCCAGTAGCAAGAGTTAGAAAGAGAAATTCCATTTAAAATCACTCTAAACAATACAAAATACCTGAGAATCTACTTGCAAAGGCAAACACAAAAATTATATGAACACAATTACAAAACATTTTTCACTCAGTCAAACAACTGGAAAAATGTTAATTGCTCATGGATAGACCAAACCAATATAATAAAAATGACAATTCAACCTAAATTAATTTATTTATTCAGTGCCATACCAATCAAACTACCAAAAAATTATTTTCTAGAACTAGAAAAAAGAATAACAAAATTCATCTGGAAGAACAAAAGGTCAAGAATATCAAGGGAACTAATGAAAAAAAAAATGTGAAAGAAGGAATCCTAGCAGTACCAGATCTCAAACTGTACTATACAACAACAATCATCAGAACAATCTAGTACTGCCTAAGAAATAGTATGGTAGATCAAAGGAGTAGATTAGATCTATGATATATAGAGGTAAATTACCTTAGCAACCTATTTTTGTTTGATAAATCCTAAGATCCCAGCTTTTGGGATAAGACTCACTGTTTAACAAAAACTGCTGGGAAAATTAGAAAACAGTATGGCAGAAGCTAGGTATAGACCTATATCTCACACTCTATAGCAAGATAAGATCAAAATGGATATATGATTTAGATATAAAGAGTGGTACCATAACTAAATCAGGAGAACCCAGAATAGTTTACCTGGCAGATCTTTGGAGAAGGGAAAAATGTATTATCAAATAAGAGAGAGAGAGAGAAAGAGAGAGAGAGAGAGAGAGAGAGAGAGAGAGAGAGAGAGAGAGAGAGAGAGTATTCTAAGATGTGAAATAAATAATTTTAATTATATTAAATTTAAAAGCTTTTGTATAAAGAAAAACAATGTAACCAAGATTAGAAGGGAAACAATAAACTGGTAAATTTTTTTATAACAAATGTCTCTCATAAAGATCTAATTTCTCAATTTTATAGAGAACTAAGTTAAATTTATAAGAATACAAGCCTTTCCCCAAATGACAAATGGTCAAAAGAATATGAACAAGCAAATTTCAGATGAAGAAATCAAAGCCATCAATTATTATATGAAAAAATGTTCTAAATCCTCTTTATTAGAGAAATGCAAATTAAAACAACACTGAGGTACCACCTATCAAAATGGCCAATATAGCAGTAAAGGAAAGTGGCAAATGTTAGAGGGAATATGGCAAATTTGGGACAGCAGTGTGTTGTTGGTGGCATTGTGAACTGATCCAATCATTTTGGAGGGCATTTTGGAACTATGCTCAAAGGGCTATAAAAATGCATCGCATTTGATCTGATCATACCACTACTTGGTCTGCATCCCAAAATGATTTTAAAAAAAAAAAAAAAAAAAAGAGGAAATGACCTACTTGTACAAAAAATATTTTTAGCAGCTGTTTTTGTAGTGGCAAAAAATTGGAAATTTAGTGGATGTTCATCAGTTGGGGAATAGCTGAACAAATTGTGGTACATGTTGGTGATGTAATACTATTGTGCTATAAGAAATGATAAACAAGATGATTTCAGGAAAAGCTGGAAAATCTTCAGGAACTGATGCAGAGTGAAATAAACAGAACCAGGAGAACATTATACACAATAACAATATTGGAAGATGATTGTCTGTGAAAACTGAGTGCCATCCACTTCCAGAGAAAGAATTGTTGGAGTTGTCTTTCACATCACTGTTTATGGTTTTATTTTGGATTTTTGGTTATGTATGACTTAGCTCTTACAATAATGACCAATATGGAAATGCGTTTTGCATGGCAATAAAAATAAAATTAAAAAATTAAAAAAAACACATACAAATAATGCTCCCTATTTCATGAATTCCTCAGATTTATTTATTGCCTGGTATCCTGAAAATATCTTAGCATGCATAGGTTCATGGAATAAAGGACTTAGTGTAGTATAGCTTGTAGGTCACTAGAGAGAGCTCTATAACCAAAAAATGAAAAGAGGGCCCCCAAATGCTCTCCATTCCTTTTCTCTGTGTTTCCTTGAATAAAAACTTAAGAATTGATTTCTTATTCTAAATTTGTCTTTAATTCAACCAAAAAGAAAGCTTACTTAGAAAAATCATGCACTTGACTATAAAGAGAGGTTACTAACTATGTATCTGCTTCATTATAAAAGGGATAATTATAGAAGAGATTGAGTTGGAAGTTTTTTAAGATGACTTGATGGCATTTAAAGTTTTAGTTACATTTGAAAAACCTTCCTTAAGGAAAAAAAGCATTCATTATTGCCTTGTGTTTATTAGGCAGGGGATCCCTGTTATTCTTTTCTTATGCTGTCTTTTGATTTCTTAATTGCATTTCTTTTGTCTCTGACTAAAGTATGTGCATTATTGGTAATGCCCTTATCTTGTCACACAACTTATATTCAAATTAAAAAATGAAATACCTACTCTGTAAGGCACTGGAGGAGATAAAAGTTTCAGAAAAGATACTATCTCTTCCCTCAAGAAGTTTCCAATCTAACAGGAGCATATGACACCTAAACAAATAATTATAACTAGAACAGATAAAGAAAGCACCCACGGCAATGAAAAGCTTCTCAAGGTACAGTGATTAGGTAAGTCTATAGATTCCAGGTACAATATTCTTATAGTTCAGTCATGTTGTCAGTCTTTCTCTTCCTATCAAGAGAAAGAAAAGTAATTTAAAACATCTTGAGACTTTTTCTGAGAGGGCTAATTTACTGGATCGCTTGGGAATTATATCAGAAAATGGTAGATCTAGAGCTGGGAGGCCCTGCATATCCTAGGACTTTTCCCATCTGACTTGGAGTGGAAATCTTACCTTAGAATGTGGATTCCTTGAGAGCAGGAAATCTCTGCTTTTTCTCTTCAAATCCCCTTGCACAAGATAGGCACTTAATACTTGATTCATTCATTTATTTAAGGTTAGGGAAGCTCAGCGACTTTTCTAAGGTCATGTGTCATTTGAAATTATTGTAAGCCCTGGAAGACTATCTCCCAGTCGCGGAGAGAGTCCTGGGAGACATTTTTCAAATGACACTGTCACTTGCTACATAAGTGATTTGAACCCAAGTTTGACTCCAGAGTCAGTACTTTTTTACACTTTTAATGCCTTGAAGAAATTACAGATTTACAGAGCCATTTATAGTTTTTCAAGGATAAATTGTCCATGATGTTCAAAATCCGTAACCTAGGTTAAATAATGGAGACATGACCAGGAGTAACTTGAGCAATTTAGTGAAGTTAAGAGATAAAACTATGATTTGGAATTTGGATTGCTTCCTTGATAGGTGTGATTTATTAAGTCAGGGGTGATTTGGGTCAGGCTATGTAAATTGGAGCTTCCTGGGCCAGGGGAAGGAAGAAAACACACTTATAAGATCCAGAAGAAGGCAGGACAGATCAGAAACCTGAAAGAAACCTGAAAGAAGGCTTGATGTAGGCTAAACAATTCCCTCACAAGCATACAAATATAGACAGCACTCACTCTCTTAACCTCACCCTCGGGCCTCCAGCTCCAGGGATGGCTACTGTTAACTGGAAAAATAACAACAAAACACAGAACTATTAAATAGTCGGAAAAAAAACCCCAAACACTCTTTAAGTAAAGGGGTTCAGGGTTTTCCTTAAGGCCTCCACACAGCTGCACGCCACACACCCACACAGAGCAATAAGGATTAGACTCTGGTTGCTCTGGTCACTGACTCCTGGGAGAGGTAACTGCACTAGATTGGACAATTCTGAGGAACCATTAAAGTAGGAAGCTTAAATACATTTCTTAGGGTGGGGGCAGCTGGGTAGCTCAGTGGATTGAGAGTCAGGCCTAGAGATGGGAGGTCCTAGGTTCAAATTTGGCCTCAGACTTCCCAGCAGTGTGACCCTGGGCAAGTCGCTAGACCCCCATTGACCACTCTTACCACTCTTCCACCAAGGAGCCAATACACAGAAGTTAAGGGTTTAAAAAACAAAAACCCTTTCTTTGGGAACGGGAGGACGGAGGGTGAGAGGGATAGTTGATTGACTTTACAATGGCAACAAAGGAAAATGAGGAGTCCCAGACAGGAATAACAGAGAGGGGCTGATGCTTTACAATGGGCACAAAAGGGAAAGACCCAGCCAAGGGCGGGGCCATCTTGGTAAGGGACTTTGGCCTAAGGGGAGAAACCATTGGAACAAAAGAGACTCCAGCCTGATGAGATTAGCCCTCCCCACCTAAACTTCTTTGAGGTCTATTGTTCTGAGACTCTGAGGTTGGGCTTTCCCCACTGGGAGAACTCTCCCATAACCAGGTCAAACTAGGGGCTTTTCATCTTTAAGGTAGAAACTGGGGTTATCAAATTTTCTAGGCTACAAGTTTGGGGGCTTCTAGATTCCTCTTGACACAACAGCACAGAGGTGTTGGTGGAAACCTTTGGCTCTTTTACTCACATTATTAGAAACCTAGACATAAGCTAGAGTCAGGGGAAAATCTGGGCAAAAGGGAAAAAGGGTGATTTTCACCCTCCCCCATACCCCACCCCAGGTTGAATTTGATATGTGTAAATCCAGAGTTTAGGGTTTTAGATCACAGTTTAGATAGTTAAATTTATGTTTCTAACATTTTTTGGAAACTCTTCAGTTAGATAGGCAACTAGTCTCAAGTTTCCATCAGTTTCCTTTAGGTTGATGTTGGGTACAAATGCCCTTGGATTTTTCTGTGATTTTGCTTTAAGCATGCTGGGGGTCCCTATTCATCAGGAAAAGTGGTGGAGTACACAGGAAGGTTCTTTTGTAGAAGCCTCCTTGGTCTGTTTCCTTATGGCTCAGGCAGTGTCTGTGGTGCCCCCAAGATCCTTTGAGGAGGTCCTTGACTGAGACTGAAACATGGGGCTCCCTGATGTAAGTCGGGACTTGGGAGAGATGGCTGGCGATCCTGTCCTCTCTTTTTAGTTCAGGGAAGGGGGGGGGGCATCTTGATTTAGCAGAAAGAATGCTTGCCTTGGAAACAGAGGACTTGGGTTTCAAAGTCCAATTCTGCCATGTATTTAGCTATACACCTTTATACAAGTCACTTACCCTTTCCTGGACTCAGTTTCTTTACTTATAAAATGCAGAGACTGAACTAAATGGATTCTAATTTCCATTCTAGTTCTAAATCTATGATCCTATAAACATTACTTTGTTGAGTGAATGTTTCTTATAAACTGTATACAAGATGTGCTAGGTGTAAGAATTAAAATTTAGTTATTATATTTATATATTAAAATTATGTGGCCGCCAGGAATCAACAATTCAGGTTGATTCCGTAATTAAATCAGACCCAAGTCAGCATCGGGTTGAGGAGTTTATTTACAATCAGGAAGGTAAGTAGGGATAAAGAGAAGAGGGAGGTTAGAAGTCTAAATAAATGAAGCTGCAAGCCACAAGGCCCAACAGCCAGATAGGCAGAGTTTAGAATTGGCCCAGCTAGGCCAAGGAAGCCAGCCTAACTTACCCACGTGACAATATAGAGCGTAAGCGTTCTGTGGTCTCAGGAGATGCTTCTTCCTCCAGTTCCAGACGGCAACTGCCCCCACAGGAAGTTCACTAACTTACTTAAAGAGATCATGTCTTTCATCACTTCCTTGGTCCACCTCTAGTTCAATGGACAAATGGCAGTTTCTACATTGATTTGGACTGCCCAAAGGGCAGTCCCTTATTCTTGATTTGTTACTTATTGTCACGTGTGGGTAACTCATCTCCCCTCCCCACTAAGGGAGGTGGGAGTGACATCATTAGCACGCCTGTGTTGAGTAGATTCTTGACTATTAACGGGATCTGGCTAATTCTATTTACACATAGGTGCAGTCACTTCTATTGAAATGTCTTAGGGCAGCTGCCATTCTCTAGATCATATCTATTGTTATATTTATAATACTTAAAAAAAAAAAAAAGAACTCTTACCTTCTTTGCTTGCTCTCTCTCTCTCTCTCTCTCTCTCTCTCTCTCTCTCTCTCTCTCTCTCTCTTTAACCCTTAACTTCTGTGTATTGGCTCCTAGGCAGAAGAGTGGTAAGGGTGGGCAATGAGGGTCAAGTGACTTGCCCAGGGTCACACAGCTGGGAAGTGTCTGAGGCCAGATTTGAACCTAGGACCTCTGGTCTCTAGGCCTGGCTTTCAATCCACTGAGCTACCCAGCTGCCCCCTATCCCCTATTTGCTCTCTTCAATGTTGTTAGTCTAGGGCTATGGTGGTGAACCTATGGCACACATGCCAAAGATGCCACAGAATGACCTTTCTGTGGACAGCCAGAGTGGTTCCATTCTCTGTCTCCTCGGCACCTCCTTGCCCCTCTGCCCAACAACCCAATGGAAACATGTACTCTCTCCCCTGAGTGGACAGCCCGGGCCACTCCCCTCTCTTTCTCCCTCCCCTGTCTGGGGTAATGGTAGAGGGGGGACTTGGTGGGGGTTAGGGGAGGTGGGGCACAGCACATAGTGTCTAAAAGATTCTAGAAGGTTTGTTATCACTAGGGAAAGTAATTCACTTCACTCCTAAGAGCCATCCCTTAATGGGAAAGGAGGCTCTCAACTTATATATGCAAGGCTTGACTCCCTTTCCATGAAGTTCCATAATGAACACATATAGCAAATAAATCCATTAATTCAGATTTATAACAAAACCAGAAATGAGCAAAAGTATACATGGGAGAACATATCCCAGATAATAGAGAGAGAGAATGAGCTCTCTGTTTGGGAACTCTTTCAACCTAGAGAGAAAGTTTCATATCTCACCTAAAGGGCAATTTCCCAGTCTCTGATGTAGCTGGGGAAAGGGACGTGATATTATGGGAGACTATCATCTCCTCTCCATGACAGCTTCTGACTAGAGACCAAAAGTCTTTCTCTACCTTCAGCAACCTACAGAGAGGTTACAATTGTACATCTCTCCATGCTGGAAGTCAGATGAAGCAAGATCTCTCTTCTTCCCAGTTCTCACCAACTCTGCCCACCCCTCACAAACTATTGAATATCACTTTGAAGTTTATAAAGCACTTTTTTCTATTATTCATATGATCCAACAACTTTTACAGAGCAGGGATCTGTTCTATTTTATAGAGAAGAAACTACAATTTAGTAAGGTTAAGTGACTTGCTCAAGGCCACCTGAACCTGAACAAGTCTTCTGGTTCCTAATCTAATCCTCTTAATATACTATGTGTGCTGATAGCTCTTTAAGTCCTTAAGAACTAGAATGAAGGCACCAGACCTTCAATAGTGATATTTGTGCTTTTTTTTTCCCCTTAAGACTTTAAGAAAATAACTTTTTAAAACTCTAAATTAAACATCTTCATATCATGAGAGGGGAAAAACAAACAAAAAATCTTAATTCAATGATTTTGTGTTTCAGTCAAAGTAGAGAGCCTTTAAATTAATGAGTTAAACTTTTCCCTTAAATAAAATTAGACCAATAACCTTCCCTCTCCATTTTTAGAACGAGGATATAGATATTTCATTCTAAAATCTAAGAAGGGAGAAAGTCATTTGTTGTGTGAGGGAGCACTACAATTCTAATATTTGCCTTTTTGGATCAGTTTCAGATATTGTTCTAAAGCAATGGTAGTGAGATATGGTATGCCAGTACCTCTGAAAAGCTAAAATGGTCACACTGCAGGCATTGGGGACAGAACAAGTTGAAAGTGAGTAGACTGTAATTATGACCAACAAAAAAAAAGAACATCTTTAAAGAGTTGTTTATTTGGAAGAGCAGATGGGTTGGTCACTTGGAATGAATGAGGAAGGACATGTGGAAAGCCTTAGTACTCGGCTGGCATTCTTGATACATGAGAAGGGATTGAGGAAGGCCTACACATTTTGGGTGGATGCCTTTTGTTGAACTTTTGGGAGGACATGAACAAGAATAGCACTGATATGGGCTGGATTGGATTGGACAGATTGCAATCCATATTACTGAACTTGTGACTGATAGACAAGATCATGGTTCCAGCTGAGTATTTGAGAATTCTGAAACAGAAGATACTGCTTACCTAGCTCTATGTCCCTGGAAAGAGGAAATATAACATGGAGATTCAGCACCTTGGGAGAAGCCACCCCAAACTTCTCCCCGAGTGCCAAATCCCTCCCAGGTGTGTGGCATCATGCTGGAATGATTTCAGCATTTCTGAACATGCTTTATTCCCTTTTTTTTGGCTGTGTTTTTGATACTGGTGTGATATCAAGTTCTCTCCCACTCTACTCCTACCCCCACTCCTTTTTTTCAGCTGGATTTTATTGTGTCTTTCTCCCTTAGAACTTAAGGTCCTTGAAGAAAGGGATTCTCACAGCTTGTATTGATATTCTCATTGCTGTGCTGATAAGATTAAACACAATACATTCTTGTGGACTACCAAATAATTTGCTCAGCTATTTCCCAACTAAGGACCATCCCCTTAATTTCCAAGTTTTTCTTTGTATTTTTTTTTTTTTTGCCATAATAAAGAGCTGCTATAAATACTTTTATACAGATAGAAGCTTTCCCTCCTTTGATCTCTTTGGAGGTATAAACTTAGTAGTGGTATTTTTGATGTGTCTAAATCTCTTGTTGTGTCTAAATCTTTGCAAAGATACCAGAGTGGCTTGTCGTTTCCTTCTCTAGCTCATTTTATAGGTGAGGAAACTGAGGCAAATAGGTTTAAGAACTTTCTCAGAGTCACACAGCTAGCAAGTATCTGAGGTCATATTTGAACTCAGATCTTCCTGCCTCTAGGCCCTGTGCTCTATGTATTGTGCCACCTAGTAGCCACCAGCAGTGATTCAGCTGGTGTCAATCCTTGAGAATAACCTAGAGGGAAGACAATATTAAGTATCTTTATTTTATAAATGAGGAAACTGAGGCAGGTAAAGGCTAAGTGACTTTCCCAGGGTCACATACCTATCAAGTGCCTATGGCTAGATTTTAACTCTGGTATTCCTGAATCCAGGCCTGCCACTCTATTTACTCCAAAGTACTGCACATCACCCACTCCACTGAATGTCCACCATAACTGGAACTCTCTCCCTCCTCAATCCCGAGTATTAGCTTCCTTGGTTTTCCTCAAGACTTAGCTTTTGTAAGAAATCTTTCTCATTCCCCTTAATGTTAGTACCTTCCTTGTGTGGATTATCTCCAATTCATCAAGTACAGCATATGTTTTGTTTGCATGTTATCTCCTCCCACTAGGCTATAAGCTTCTTAGGAGCAGGGACTGTCTTTTTGTCTTTCTTAGTATCTTCTGCACTTAGCATAGTACTTGGCACATGGTAGGTACTTAACAAGTATTTACTGACTGATTGAAGAAACATCTTTTTTGGCAACTATATAGATAATCATAGGCAGATCTCTCGTAAATGCACTGAAAGTGTTAGTTTTGACCCTCTACAAAATCTCAGAACGTTTGAAACGAAAAAGACCTTTTTTTGTTTTTCCGTTGTATCCAACTCTTCGTGACCTCGTTTAAGATTTTCTTGGGAAGATCTTGTAGTAGTTTGTCATTTCCTTCTCCAGCTCATTTTCCAGATGAGGAAACTGAGGCAAACAGGGTTAAGTGACTTATCCGGGGTCACACAAATTAGAAAGTGTCTGAAACTGAATTTGAACTCAGAAAAATGTGTTTTCCTGACTCCAGGCCCAGCACTCTATCTAATTGCCAGAAAAGAAATTTAGAGACTAAGTCCAACTTGTTTTAATGATTAGCAAATTCAGATAGATGAAGTAAATCATCTACTATTACACCACTGATAGAATTGTGATAGAATTGGGACCTGGGTAGAGACTATTTGGCTTCTAGGGCAGTATTTTTCTCATCATTGCCTTAGAATACAGTATGCTCTTCCTTTGATTATCCATGTTAAATGACAAAGGGCAGTGATCTAAATAAAACAAAATAATCTTATTACTTTTACCCTTTTCATTCAGGTCAAATTTCTAAACACTGCTAACAGCAAGACTTGTGCTCTGCACACAGTAATAATAATGATGATAATGCTAATCATGGTAGCTAGCATTTATGTAGTGCTTTAAATTTAATAAATGTAATGGAATGAGTGCTTGAGATAGTCTGAGCCTTTCATCTATGTTATCTCTTTTGGTCCTCATAACGACCCTGGGAAATCCATCCTGTAATTATCATCCCTCATTTTATATATGGGGAAACAGAGGCTGAGAAAGGTTAAAGGATTTGTCTAGGGTCACATAACTAGTGTCTGAGAGAGTCTTTTGGACTCCAAGTCCAGTGCTACCACCAGGAGCCTCTAGAGTAAGCATTTAAATATTTGTTCAATAAAACTGATGAATGAATGAAGCAGACCACATCCCAAACATCCTCCTTCCCTGGTATTAACATGTAGTCCTAACCCTTCCTGTATTTACTTCATAGATTACCCTTGGCTAAAATCTCTCACTCCCCAATTTCTCTTACCAGTCCCAACCCCCATTCTATTCTTACCTAGTTTAGTGGAACCCCTTTTCACCCTCACTCCTCTGTCTCTGACTAGTTCTTCAATTATATTCTGTGGAACTCCTCTGTTGTGAGCAAACTTCCCTATGTCCTTGACATTCTTCTCAAGCACTCAAATCCACTTCCTCATCTATACTGAAACCTACCTTTGCCAAGGTAGCACTGTTTCATTATCAACCCTGTATTAGAAGAGGAATGTTCTTTTTCTGCTTCCTCTGATTCATTGCAATTCTTGAAAAGTGGTACATTTACTCCTTGATCCCCAGTGCTATTTTCAGGCCACAATCTACAATCACTCAATTCTTCCTTCTTTGAAGCTGATACCATCTATCTCTATCACTCCATCTGAATTTTCATCTCTGTTGTCATCCTTCACATTATGTTTCTCCTTCTCTCAATAATAATATTTTCCCATCAAGCTGTATAGTTTAGAAAGGCTTTCCTTACAACTACCATCTGACATAGATTGTGTATGCATTATTGTATTCATTTTACTGTAGACATGATAGCAGTTTTGGTTAATGATGTTGAAAGTAGGGCAGGGGTACATAGCTGCACCAGTTCCAGTTGGTCCTTGTGAGTCTAGTTTCTTTTGATTTGCCTGATATCATGGAATGGTGTGTTGAATGGATTCTCCTTACCCAAGTTTCACCCAGCTTTATTGCTGTTTTGCTAAGTGGAGTCCCTAAATGATTTGAAAGGGACTCAGACTATTAACCCAGGGATGGATAGCAGTCAATTCAGCTAGGTGGTACAATAGTATGCTGAGACAGGAGTCAGGAAGACCTGAATTTAAATTCTAGCCTCAGACACTTACTAGTTGTATGACCCTGGGCAAGTCATTTAACCCTAAATGCCTCAGGGTGAACTGAAAAAGGAAATAGCAAACTACTCCAATATCTTCCCCACTGAAACCTCCAAATGGTTCACAGAGTGTTGGACACAACTGAAATGACTAAACGGCAACAGGTAGTAGCCAAAAGAGATTTTGAACCATTACTCTGATAATTGTCTGGATTTAGGGACTTTTGAATATTCTGAGGAAGAAAAAGGGTTCAAAAGGCAGTTTAAGTTGGAGGGTTTTTGCTGCTAGCTAGTAGGTTAGAAACTATATAGAGGCCAAAGACTAGAAGATGGTAGCGTAGAAAAACAGAAAAGAAACCCAGCAGAGGACACACAATAGCAAAAGATCAAAGCTCAATAGAGAAAACAATTAATTTGATGATAACACTGGAGGACATCAATGCCTCTGCAACATTAGACCTGAGCATTGTCCCTATTATGCATGTGATTTGGTCAAATATGTTTTCTATATATGTATATTCTGGCTTAACACCTTTCTTCAGCTCACTTCCTTAGGCCTCCTGGACATTGTGTAACAACTGCTACCATAAGCAATCTGAGAATTTTGATTATTTTAAGTAAAAAATTATGTGTAATGTAACTCAATCTCCAAAGGATAAATCCAGATCATACCTTGTATTCATTAGGACCTTTGTAACTAACTGTACAAAGATATAAAGACCAAATTTTCAACACAGAAAGAAAGCTAGCACTGACAATCACCTTGAATTATATATATTAAGCCTCTGGAGAAGTAATTATCCTGTAGAAGGTTGTGTCCTGCCAATTCAACCTTATTTCATTTAGTCAAACATCACATTACCAGTCAAGTTCTTAATGGAGAAAAATGCTAATGGTTTATGCAAAAAAAAAAAAGTATAAAAATATGAACAGGAATGGAACTATAAATTAAAGTTTTAAAAGTTCCTATGCATCTCTTCTTAAGATCTGTAATTAATGCAATTAAAAAATATGTATTATTGCGTGGCTAATGTTTACTGTGATTTTCCTGTTCGTTTTTATTTTACTTTTTAATAAGAGTTTAAGAAGTACTGTGTATAATTACACAGCAACAATCTTATTAAATTCTGGAGGTAGGGAGTCTCGGCCTCTAAACCTAAACCTTTACTCAAGCAATGACTTTTTCCTCCCACAACTATGGATTCTTTCATGTTTAGGGCAGCTTATTCTCTTAATGCAATTGTCAGGGATGATGTAACATTATTGTAGAATTTATACAATTACAGGTTCCTGAGACACACATGATCAGTATTCTTTGAATCTAGTTTATTCCCAAACTGTCTGAGTGAAATTGAAGTGTAGGTTATAACAGGGAGTGTTTGGGAGACAATGGATGGAGGTCTGACATAGATTAGAGTATCCAAGGGGGCATTTGACCATTTTCTGGAGGTTTGCAGGATAATGGCACTATTCTAAAGATAAAAGGAAGTAATGGAAGTAGGCTTCTTGCCTAGTCCTCCTCTAGTTCTACCACCTAAATATCATATTTTGATATTACCTACCCTAAAAGGCCCATTTTGCCAAGTAAATAGGTGCACATTACAAGGGGGCAAAATTCTTGGAGGTAGAAGACCCACTCCACCTCCAAGAATTTTGCTCCCTTACAATGCTATTCAGTTGGCATTATGGGAATTTTTCTGACCATTTAGGGAGAAGCAGTCAACTGTGGATCTGGTAAAGAAAAGAGTTCTAAGAGAGAGAGAAAGAAAAGAGGACTGGTGTTAAAGTTGAGAGAGTTCAGACTGAAGTCAATAGGAGGTAAGAAAATGATTAAGGAAAGATTGAAGAAGAAAAAATTATATCCTGGTTAAATTAATGATGGGCAAATAGAAAATCTAAGAGGGAAAAGATACATTAGATAGTTTAACATTGAGAAAATAGGCAGCTGAGAATCTGAAGAATAAGCATCTCTTACATTCCGGGAAGGAAAAAAAAAAGCCAGAGACATTTTGGAAATAATTGAAGAATTACCAAAGATAGCAGAGGGTTTAGGAGAATGGGATAGGTTAAGAAAGAGATTATTATGGAGATAAAAAAAATTATTAGGAAGGAGGGAAGGCATGAAAATCAATTGCAATTAAATTCAAATAGCATTTATTAATGTTAAATACCATGTTTAATACACCGGGCTAGCTAGGTACCTGGAATGCAAACTAAAAATTGAAATATCCCTTCACCTCAAGAGACAATATTCTATTAGAAAGAATAATGACATTAATGAATCAAATAGGAAGCATTTATTAAATATCTACTATGTTCTAGACATAAGCACTGAGGATATAATGCCAAAAGTGAAATGGTCCCTCTCCTCAAGGATCTTGCATTCATTTCCAAGCAATGCATTAGGAAGGAAACTATAATAATATGAGGTCTCTGGTCTGTATAAACTTTAAAGAAGATAAGATGATAGTAGTAGAAGACTTGGAACACTAGGCAGAATGAATGTTGAGTGGGGAATGGTGGAAGGGCTTGTGAGTCTTTTGGAAAGACTCAGGAGAAAATATATGGGGAGGTAGAAGCAAGAAGCTAGATTGGGGACCTTGAGAAAAGAATACTAAACTAAAGGCTTGGGGCAATGAAAGTGTAAGCAAAGAAGAGCTTTATTTTTATCCAGTTGGGGTTAATTAATGAATTCATTCAGGACCCATTCTTTTATAGGGTTAAGCCACTTGACAAATTAACCTTGGAAGTTAACAAATTTCCGCTAACTTTAACCTGGACGAAACCACTTCCTATTTCTGTTCAACCACAATAGGCAATCACCCGGCTGGCCCGTGTCAAATCTTTAAGGAGTTTGAGCGCCCAGAGGGCACATTCAAGTTGTCTGTGAGCCCTACATTGCCAGAGAGCTGAGGGAGAAAGTGCTTGCTTTAAGAGGCTGGACAGAGGGACAGGACGTGAAAAAAATGTCCTCGGGTGCTGGGAAGAGGGCCAACAGAGCTGCTCTGCAAATGTGCGGTGCCCCCCCAAAAAAATCCTTAAAAAAAGTGAAAGTGGAAGAAGAGACTGCCACAGAGGGGCTGACCACTGCTGTAGCAGGACTTCCAGCACTTTGGATTCTCCACAGATAACTGGGCTCTTGAGAATTCTAGCAGCAAGTTATCTAGAACCCAGCCCCAAGAATGCGGGCCCCAGGGCAGAATTTTATTTGTTAGAGTTGGAGAGACAAGTCATAGTCCTGATTTTAGAGAAACTAGTTTGGCCATAAAGAGAAGCTAAATCAATGACTCCCAAACAGGCCCAGAGATCACTCATTTAGGACTGAAGTACATACGTACTTATTCATAGGATTTAGAGCTAGGAGGAGCTTCAATTAGTTCAACTCCTTCTGTTTTGCAGGTTAAAAAATGGAAGGTGAGAGAGGTGTGTGTGTGAGAGTTGGAGAGGGAAAAGGAATTACAGGGAAGTGAAGAAGAGATGGATCACAAAGAAAGGAAAAGCAAGAGTTTAGTTAGTAGATCCCAGCTGTGGGGACCAGCAAAGCTGATTGTGTGGAGTTGCCAAGTAATGGTTTCCTAGAGGTTTTTGTGTGTCCTTTCTAGGGGCACTATTAATCCCAGGATATAGGACAGGGGTTAAGTGACCACATTGGTCACTTAAGGGACTGCTACAGGGACTAAGGGATTTCGGGGCAGAAAGACCAGTCATTATACAATCAGTTAATTAATCAACATGCATAAACCAGATCCTTCCCTGTTTTGATAGAAAAAATTGAAAAACAACAACAACAAGAAGAACCTAAAGTAGGACCCATCAACTTTGTGGTAAAAGATGGGTGGGGTGAATAAAAACCCTAAACAAACCTCAAACTTTGGATACTTTCCAGTGTTGCCTGAAGTTGAACCTTCAATCAGGGGAAGAAGAAGTAAATTTAAGTAGTTCTTTGTGTCTTTTTCCAGTTGTGGACTTTATAATATGCTTTATGAAGTAATTTCCTTTTTTTTGGCGGGGGAGGGGTCTTCAGATAGGAAAAAAGGGTAGTAACATTCATTCATTCAAATACTGTTGCTATTATGAGGTCAGAAGCTTCAGCTTTTTATATTCCATTTTATTAATTCACCTATGAATGATGATGCTCCTAGGGCCTGAGTCATACCAACTAAACTCACAAACGACTATATCAACCAAAATAAAATTGTATTAATTTACACTGGGAAATATATATGTCAAGCAAACCAGAATACTCACTAATATGATCCTCGGTCAGTGCATTCTCTTCCTAGTATGAAAGTCAAATCTAGGCTCTTATGGTCTATTTAATAAATGAACTTAAGATCAGAATATTGTTTGGTAAGAAAATAAAAAGGATATTATTGTTCATGATTATTGTCATCAAGCTCTATCTGATCAATCTTTCTTCACTATAAGCAGCTAAGTAGAGAGGAATACTTTTTTGAAAGTCACCCAGAGCACTCTCTCCCATTGGTCATTCTGACAGCAGAAAGAGTCCTGAGTCTGGAGTCAAATGATCTGGATTCAAATCTAGACACTGTTATTGCTTTTATGACCTTGGGAAAATCAGTTAATCTTTCTAGTCCTCAATTTTCTCACCTGAAAATGGAAATTAGATTGGATGACTTCTAAAATCTCTTTCACGGACAGTGAGGTAGCACAATGGATAAAGTGTCAGGCCAGAAGTCCAGAGGACAGGGGTTCAAATTTGTCCTCAGACACATCCTAGCTCTGTGTCCCTGGGCAAGTCACAACTCCAATTGCCTAGTCCTTGCTTCTCTTCTGTCGTAGAACTGATTCTACAAAGCAAAAGCTCAAAAAAGAAAATCTCTTTCAACTCTAAATCTATGAATGCAAAATGATTTTTGCAAATAGTAAAACAACAACAACAAAGATAAGATACCATTGCTCTTGAAAAAGTGTCAGGGAAAAGAATTCACCCAGTAGAAAACATTCTTTTAGCAAGAAAGTGATTTTCTTGTAGCTAATTCAAGAGTGCTTGATGCTTATGTACACACAAGAATACTACATATGTGCTATTATATTCTCATAGGGATTTAACCTCATAAAGAGGATAAAGGGAATATAGGAAGAGAGAGGGACCATAAGAAGCAGAAACTTTGTATGGGAGAGAGGTAGACATCTTGCTCGACAAATATAATAGAGTAGACTTAATTTGTTTTGGGGGCCCCTGGCCTCCTCTGTGTCCTTTTTCTTGCCTGTCTTCTCTCTCTTATCACCAAGGCCTCTGTTGTTGTTGTTTTTTTTTTTTTTTTTTTAATTTTTTTCTTAAACCCTTACCTTCTGTCTTGGAGCCAATACTGTGTATTGGCTCCAAGGCAGAAGAGTGGTAAGGGTAGGCAATGGGGGTCAAGTGACTTGCCCAGGGTCACACAGCTGGGAAGTGTCTGAGGCCAGATTTGAACCTAGACCTCCTGTCTCTAGGCCACTGAGCTACCCAGCTGCCCCCTGTCCCTCTGGTTTTTTTTAACCCTTGTTCATTACTAAAAACCTATTCTCTGCGGCCTCAGCCACTTCCCAGCTGTGTGACCCTGGGCAAGTCACTTGACCCCCATTGCCCACCCTTACCAATCTTCCACCTATGAGACAATATACCGAAGTACAAGGGTTTAAAAAAAAAATTAAAAAAAAACAAAACCTATTCTCTGGAAAGATTTTAATACTTGTTTTTATACCTTATCAGTTATTTATATTTTACTTTGAATTTCAATAAATATAATCTCTCTCCCAAAGGTATTTGTTTTTTGGGCTTTGTCTTTAATTGTGGAATAAAAGGATGTATCTGCTATGAAAAGACTTTTAGGTGTCAAAAAGCAGACAGGAAGAGGGTGAGGGAAACTGAAGATCCTTCTTTGTATCTTATAACACAATAAAGGGCACTACTTACTTCATCTACCAGGAAGATCAGGCATCCTTGTTCAGATCAAGAAAGAAAGTTGGTTCCTTTGCCTTCCTTTACTACAAATTCTATTGCCAACCCAGATGTGAGAAACTTAGAATTTTATAGGATGGGGAGGCCCATAAAATAAGTATAAATGAAATCTTAATTTGAATAGTAAGAAATCTTAAGATTAAAATTCCCTGGAGATTGTATATTTATAAGTATTTATTAAATAGTGAAAGTGGGTTGGAGAAAGAAAAAGCACATAATTGCATAGCTTGTTGCCTAGCTAATCTGAGCTTGTGTTCACACACGTCCCTGTTCATTCCTGCTGCTTCCTGGCAAAGAGGCTGCAAACTTCCTTGCTCTATTGCTTATAATCCCAGTGGCATCCCTTTTTATTGGTTTCCCTTGTTGGACAGACCTGACCTCAATCCGGTTCAGAGGCCAGTCTTCAGGATTCAGGATTCCAGGAGTCATGTGGGACAAGAGACATGCATCTTCCAGAATTCCAGGGAGCCAAGAGATGTCCTCTTTATACAGAGAAGCCTCAGGATTTGTTCTTAACCCAATCAAAGGGTAAGGAGGGAGACAAATGGATTTTCAAAAGGAAAGAGGTGTATAGATTTATGTTAAATTCTCACAGAAGATGTTGTTGTTATTGCCATGTTCAACTCTTCATGACTCCATTTGGGGATTTCTTGACAAAGATAATGGAGTAGTTTGCTATTTCATTCTCCAGCTCATCTCTCATAGATAAGGAACTGAGGTAAACAGGGGTAAGTGGATTGCTCAGGGTCACATAGCTACCAAGTGTCTGAGGCCAGATTTGAAGATGAATCTTCCTGATTCTAAGTCTAGCACTCTATCCACTGTACCACCTAGATGCTCATCTTTAGGATGCTTTAATTTCTTCAGAAAAGCATTATAACTCAAAGCATTAGAGGTATTATTAATCTTACTTCTAATTCAGAATTACAATCTTTGGAGTCTACCTAGAATGCCTTTTATAAATTAGACTTGAAGCAGGACAATTGTGAAACCTGATTGAGTCTGTCAGAAAAAAAAATATGAAATGCTTTTACCACTATAATCAATGGTATCTCTATTGGGAACTCTTCTTTTGCGGTGTTGCTTTAAAAAAATAACTGTACTAGCTTTATTGAAACTCAAAATGGCTAAATAGAATTCATATTTTACCCTATACTATTCATAAACATAATTCTTTCCATAGAAAATATGATTATTCTTCTAATCACAAGTTAGCCTCAATGCCATGCTCCCTCAATGTCTCAGTTTCCCTCACTCCAAATAATTAATCGTGAAGCTTCATTTACTTTCATACCATCACTCAATTGGCCACCACTCTAGTTTAGACGTGATGGCTAGTTCAGGCTCATATAATTTCTGACCTGAACTATTGCTATTAGCTTTCTAATTGGTTTTCTTGCATCATGTTTTTTCTCCTCTCCAATCCCATCTTTCAAATGCCCCCCCCCAAAAAAAAGTAAAAGAGAAAGGCAATTCCTGACCTTATTGAGCTTACATTCTAATGGAGGAAAGATAACCCATAAAAGGAAACTGAGAAGTGAGAAAGGAGACAAGATTGGGGAAGGAATCACATTAGAATCCCTAGAAACCCCATTTTCCTTTAAAGTTCAACTGAATGCCGACAAATTCACATGATAACTTTTTGGGTTACTGCAGCTGCTAATGTCTCCCACCCTTCACACACACACACACACACACACACACACACACACACAATCACCTTATTTCATATATTTTTGTATATAGAAATCTTCCCTGGTATAAGTACAGTTCCATGAAAGAATTGATTGTTCCATTTTTGCCTTTATATCCTCAGCATTCCACAAAGTCCCAGTATAGAAGGAACTTAATAAAATTTTAGTGCATTGATTGATTATTGTTTTACCTATATTTTGAGGGGAAAGTAATTGATATTTTTTCTGTTTTAGTTTTTTAAATGATTCATCTGACATACTTTTTAGGTTAAACAATTGTGCCATTTATCATCATAATTTAATTTGTGTTTAAGATTTAATATTTAAATTGTGTTTAATATTATCTTTTATAGAATAATAGTGTTGATTTAATGCCTTTTTCAGAGAAAGGCATAAGTTGCTGGAACTAATTGCAATATTGAATTTGTTATTAAAAGTGACAGGTTTATTCAGGCAGACAGAGAAAAGCCGGAGAGCATTAAGATCTGTGCAGAGTACAATATGAGCAACATCACTGAAAAATCACCCAATTTTGCATCAGGTCTAACATAACATAGTAACAGGGTAATAAGTCCAACTTTGTTGCAAATCTAAATACTATTTTACAAGGTAATTAATAAAGTTAAAATATAAATTTTATTTCATATATCCTTTTTATCTAGAAATATTTGATGTTTACTAAGCTTAAATAGCATTACAAATTTATAACTCTACTTACAGAAATTCATATCTTTGTATATTCTATAATATGTAAACTACATATTTCTCTTTTTTAAAAAATATTTATTTATTTAATTTAGAATATTTTTCCATGATTACATTATTCATGTTCTTTCCTTCCCCTCCTCCTTTCTCCTACCCAGAACCAATGAGCAATTCTACTGGGTTTTACATGTATCATTATTCAAAAGCCCATATTATTAATATTTTCAATAGAGTCAACAACCCTAATCATATCCCTATTGAACCATGTGATCAATCATATGTTTTCCTTCTGCGTTTCTATTCCCACAGTTCTTTCTCTGATTGTGGATGGCGTGCTCATAAATCCCTCAGAATTGTCCTGGATCATTGCATTGCTGCTAGTACAGAAGTCCATTACATTTGATTTTACCACAGTGTATCAGTCTCTGTGTACAATGTTCTTCTGGTTCTGCTCCTTTCACTCTGCATCTGTTCCTGGAGGTCATTCTAGTTCACATGGAATTCCTTCAGTTCATCATTTCTTTCAGCACAATTATATTCCCATCATCAGCATATACCACAATTTGTTCAGCCATTCTCCCATTGATGGACATTCCCTCATTTTCCAATTTTTTGCCACCACAAAGAGTGGCTACAAGTATTTTTGTATAAGCATTTTTCCCTATTATCTCTTTGGGGTACAAACCCAGCAGTGGTAAGGTTGGATCAAAGGGCAGGCAAAGCCCTTTGGGCATATTCCAAATTGCCATCCAGAATGGTTGTATTAATTCACAACTCCACCGGTGTTATGAGGGGATTAAGGTCCTACTATCTATTAATTCAGTGAAGCACTACTGTTTAACCAAGTTGTGAAAGACAGAGGTTTACTTCCTACAACTGCTTTATAAAAGCTTCTGAAGAGTGATGGAATTCTATGACAGGCCTGATGCCCTAGTAACAGTTCCCAGGGAATCAGTTGGCTTAGATGAAACTAGGAAGTTCATCTTGATTTCCTGGGACTTTAACAATATTTATATTCCTAGCACAAGGTTGATCTTGATGTAAATAGATCAGCTAGGCTAGTTTCCACAGTCTGACTATGATATTAAATGAAGATGACTTTGTCCTCAGTAAGGTAGGCTATCAGTTTGTAAGTAAAGGCTGCCAGAGTCTTGTAGATTAACTGGGATTATTGGATTGAATGAAGGAAAGGTAAACTTGGAAGTGGGAGAGAGGGAAGTAGGTGAACCCTATTAAGTTTTAACCTAATAAGTATAATAAATTATGGTAATGTCTAAATAGAAAGTTGGCCTAGGTGCTGAGTCAAGGGGACTTTGAGAGTCTCCCCTGGCTCAAAAGCTGTTACTGATTTTAGATGTTTTGATGAAATAATCTTGTTTGATAATTAAGGCTCAGTGGCCTTATCAATATTAAGGTGATTGATATAGCTAGCAATGTAGTCTAAACCCTGCCTGCCTATACCAATTTATCCTTCTCCCGAGGCCCAGACAGTAGACAACCTCCTGCCTCCCAACCCAAAGAAGAAGTGGACCCCAGGGGGTTTGTGCTTCCCAATTTATACTCCTTTTCCAACTGCCAGATTGGCATATGCCCAGGGCTGCCTTGCCAGGTTCTGTATTCTAAAGGGACAAACTGCTCTTTTGCACCTATAGGAAATGGCTGACCATTTTCTATACATTACACCAGCAGTGTATTAGTGTCCCAGTTTTGTCACATCCCCTCCAACATTTATTACTTTCCTTTGCTGTTATATTGGCCAATCTGCTTAAATTACATATTTCAATGAATCTATAATCTGATTGATGTGGATATTCCTGCTAACAATGCAGATCACAATCATTCTAAGTGACTCTTTTCCCTACATAAATCCTCCAACTGGGTTTTCCCCCAATATAGTTGAAGCCTTAATTAATACTTGTCTAACTAATCTTTTCTCTTTCACTGTTGTTACATGTATGCCACCCTCCAAGTTTTCCAAAAATACATATGGGCAAGATTCCTTTTTATGGTATTTCTGGACAGAATTTAAACACAATGATAATATAGTAATAAAAATAACAAGTGACCATTAGGCCTCCAAACCTGGGGGATACTCTCCCACTATATCCATACTATCAGTGAGAAGAACAAACACACATAGGAATTGTGACTGGAAGTACACAAATAAGGAACATGTATGGCAACATGGAAGATATAAGGAAAAGCTTCCTAATTATTAAAAGTAACCAAAGATCTCCTTCCCTTAAACTTTTCAAAGCTAGATCACCTCTTTTAGGATATATTGATGAAATGATTCTCTCTCTCTCTCTCTCTCTCTCTCTCTCTCTCTCTCTCTCTCTCTCACCTCTTATCTTCCATCCTAGAATCAATACTGCATATTGGTTCCAAGGCAGAAGAGTGGCAAGGGCTGGGCAATGTAGGTTAAGTGACTTGCCCAGGGTCACAGAGGTAGGGAGTTTCAGGGGCCAAATTTGAACCCAGGACCTCCTGTCTCTAGGCTCTTTGACAGTGGCTCTCAATCCACTGAACCATCTAGCTGCCTTCAGATTATTCTCTTTCAAATATAGCTTGAATAAAGATGGTGTCTGAGGTAATTTACTCTGATGGTATATAAATCAGATTACTCAATGAATGATTTTGATTAGCTGGAGACTTTGAGCAGGTACCTCTCTATCCTTGTTTATTTTATTTTTATTTATAGGTTATCTGAATTGAATATCACTTTGTTTATAATGAAGCAATTGTAGTGTGATGAACTCTTTAGTCTATTAGTTATGTAACTGTGATCAAGTCACATAACAAGTCTCAATTTCCTCATTAACTTTTATATCCTTGTCACTATAATGGAGATAATAACGGGAGCCTGCCTAATACAAAAGAAAGAGACTTGAGTCTAGAGTCAGACGACTTGAGATCAAATCCTACCTCTGATACATTTGTGTAACTTTGGGTAAGTTATTGAATTCCAGCCCTGATCCCAGGCATTAGTTTCCTCATTTGTAAAATTAGGGACATGATCTAGAATCATGATTGAATCTTTCCATTTCTCTATGCATGATTGTATAATTTTAATACTTATTTCACAGGATCATTGTGAAGAAAATACTTTATAAATTGAAAGCACAACATAAAGAATGTATTATACGGGCAGCTGGGTAGCTCAGTGGATTGAGAGTCAGGCCTAGAGATGGGAGATCCTGGGCTCAAATGCGGCCTCAGACACTTCCCAGCACTGGGCAAGTCACTTGACCCCCATTGCCTACCCTTACCACTCTTCCACCTAGGAGCCAATACAGAGAAGTTAAGGGTTTAAAATTAAAAAAAAAAAATGTATTATAGTCACACTTCTGGCACCCTGATCCTATGACCTCTGAAGCCTAGTCATTTATATAACTTCCATTGGTTCAACCTTTTCCCAAATTTAGATCTCAATATTGGTCTCAGACTAGGGGACTAGAAGGAACTTGATATTAGAAGCTCACTAACTGATTTCATCTTTTCTGACCAAGGCCTGTTTGCCTTTGGTAACTGATATCTTTGTTGTACTTTAGTTCCCCAAATAATTGGGTACTTCCTTTGGAACTCATTCTCCCTCCCAGTAATTTGCTTTTCTGTTTCTAAACCTGGCAGATAGTAGGCACTTAATAAATGTTTATTGATTGATAAAATTCCAGCCCTTTGAGTACATTTACACTTTTCAACTTCTCCCATTCCTCCTGCTTTCCCTTTTTCCTTTTATCCCTTTCCTGTGTTTAGAACTACATTGATTGCTTTTTGTCTGGAATGAAACCAATTGTCTGCCTTCCCCTCCCTTGAAGCAATATCCTGGTTCGTGAATTTACCTTACATCTTGAAAGCAGTATTAATATATTGCCTTTCATCTTGGACTAATAGGCCCTTTAATTTCACATCACCATGTGAATAACAGAAAGCTGATTGACTTCTTGTTTTTTAATATTGGATTTCTTTAATGAGAAGACTGCAGACTTCCATGTTACATTGTGACTTTGCCTACACTTCTAGTCCTGGCTTTGCCCACTCTTGCCTATGTGACCATCAGCTAAATCCTAGTTCAAACATTTCTGGTTTCTAATTGATGGTCTACCTACCAAAAAGCCTCCAGAAACTAGATGAACACAATTTCAGAACACTTTTTACACAAATAAAGTCAGACCTAAACAATTCGAAGAGCATTAATTGCCCATGGTTAGGCTGTGTCAATATAATAAAAATGGCAATTCTGCCTAAATTAATTTATGTGTTCAGTGGCATGTCAATCAAATTACCAAAAAATATTTCACAAAGCTGGAAAAAATAATAACAGAATTAATATGGAAGAAGAAAATGTCAACAATATCAAGGTAATTAATGAAAAAAAGAGATATGAAGGAAGGAGGCCTGGCTGTACAAAATCTCAAACTATATTATAATGTGGTAATCATCAAAACAATCTGGTAATAGTTAAGAAATAGAGTAGTGGATCAGTGGAATAAATTAGGTAATCAATACACAGTAGTAAATGACCATGGTAAACTAGTAATCAATAAACCTAAAGATTCAAGCCTTTGGAAGAATTCACTATTTGACAAAATCTGGGAAAGCTGGGGAAAACTATGGCAGAAGCTAGACATAAACTAGCATCTCACCCTGTATACCAAGATAAAGTCAAAATGGATAGATGATCTAGAAATAAAGGGTTATATCATAAATGAATTACAGGAACACAGAATAATTTACCTTTTACATCTATGGAAAAAAGTAAGATTCATGACCAAATGAGACATGGAGAACATTACAAGAAGTAAAATGGATAATTTTGATTACATTAAATTAAAAAGATTTCATACAAACAAAACCAGTGTAACCAATATTAGGAGGGAAACAAAAAACTGGGAAAATTTTTCATAGTGAGCAGGTATAAAGGTGTCATTTCTCAAATATCAAGAGAACTGACTCAATTTATAAACATATGTCATTCCCTACTTGATAAATGGTCAAAGGATATGAACAAGCAGTTCTTGGATGAAGAAATCACAACTATAGTCATATGAAAAAATGCTACAAATCACTACTAATTACAGAAAGGCAAATTAAAACAACTCTGAGATGCAGCCTCAAATCCATCAAATTGGCTAATATGACCAAAAAGGAAAATGATAAATGTTGATGGGGATGTTGAAAAATTGGGACAGTAATACACTGTTGGTAGAGAGCTGTGAACTAATACAACCATTCTGGAGAACAATCTGGACCATATCCAAATGGCCATATAACTATGCATACCCTTTGACCTAGCAATACCACTACTGGATCTGTATTGCCAGGATCAAAGATATGTGTGATATATGTCTTCTTTCACAATACGGGTAATATAGAAATATGTATTGCATGACAACACTGGTACAAACTATATCATGTCATTTTATCCTGTTGTGGAGGGGGCAAAGAAGAGAAGAAAGTAGAGAATCTGGATTGTAAAATGTCAAAAGACAATTGTTGGAAATTGTTTCTACATGTAATAATAAATAATAAAATAAGAATAAGCCTAAAAGAATTATTTTTTTTTTAAAACCCTTACCTTCCATACCTTCCATCTTGGAGTCAATATTGTGTATTGGCTCCAAGGCAGAAGAGTCTAAGGACTGGGCAATGGGGGTTAAGTGACTTGCCCAGGGTCACACAGCTAGGAAGTGGCTGAGGTCAGGTTTGATCCTAGGACCTCCCGTCTCTAGGCCTGACTCTCAATCCACTGAGCTTCCCAGCTGCCCCCTAAAATAATTCTGATTTCTGATTTGTGGCAGTGCTTTAAGGTTCATGAAGCACATTTCTGGCAATAATCCTATGTGCCAGCTAATAGACATTCTGTTTTCCAAACTTTATAGATGAGGAGAGAGTCAAGAGACATTAAGTAGTTTACTTGTGTTCACATAGTTGGTACTTGTCAAATCTAGGAGCAGATCTCAGTTCTCTTAGGTTCAATTTTTGTGTTCTTTCTAGTACATCAAAATGCTATTCTTTTAAAGAATTATGTTTATTATTTTGATAAAGAATTAAATTTTTGTCATCTGGTTGGCCCATGTAACTAAAATCAAAGTTCACTCAGTAGCAGCTATGAAAATTAGATATAGTGAATGCCTAAGAGGAAACTTGCACCCTCTGAAGAGGAGGGCTTCAGAAGCTCTCTCATATACACTGGCCATCACTTTTTATTTCTCCTTCTGCTTGAAAATATGTATTTGGGCTTAGCTTCAAACCGAGTATATATTTTTAAAAGAGTTTAATCTTTGTATTTCTTTCAAGTAATAACTTTTAATAACTAAACTATAGAACTGTTAACCTGACCTGTATTTCAGAAATTCCATACTTGTAAAAACAACTTTTTCTAAAAGTTTTTTTTTTTTAAGTGAGGGAACTTAAGGATGCCTAAATATATTAGTACTGATTTATCTGTGAG
Source organism: Gracilinanus agilis (assembly GCF_016433145.1). Lineage (NCBI taxonomy): Eukaryota > Metazoa > Chordata > Mammalia > Didelphimorphia > Didelphidae > Gracilinanus > Gracilinanus agilis. The sequence continues at coordinate 415,005,303 of NC_058133.1, read as the reverse complement.
CTCTAGAGGTCCTTGTAACTCCAAAGGCTTATGAATCAGTTTTAAAGTAATATTGACTTGATGAATCAGGCTGAAAACAAGTTTTTTCTTTTGATATTTTCAAAATAGACATAAAAATGAGGTTTATATTTTCCTACAGTTTAATAAATGAGTATTCAGGAGGGATAGCTGGTGGAATGAATTTAGGCAAAAAAAATGTTTTCAAAGAGAGAAATAAGCTAGCATATAAGCCTCAAAAAGAATTCTCAGTTTTTTCTTATAATGTGCTATTGATTTTGTGTTTATTTTTTAGTTAACAACTTATTGAAACCATTCATTTTCACAATTAGTTTCTTAGCCGATTTCCTAGCCTTTTCTTAGTAAACCCCCATACCAGTAGCAAATTGGGATAGTTCATTCCTCTTTGCTTATCTTTATGACTTGACATTCTATATCTTGCTTTATTGCTATTTTAAGCATATATAGAACTATAGCAAATACAGGGAAAGGGGCATATGATTTATTCCTGCCTTTGTTGAGAAAGCTTCTAGTATATTTCTGTTGCATATGATATTTGCTTCTGAGCTTAGAAAGATATTTTATGATATATCAAAAAGAAGATCCTTCCATGCTCATACTTTGTATTTGTTGTTGTTGTTTAAGCATGAGAGTGTTTTCTTTGTCAAAGGCTTTTTCTCTGTCTATTGAGATGATCGTGTAGTTTTCTTTATTTTTGTTTTAAATATGATGAATTATGCTGATTGTTTTCCTAATGTTCAACCATCATTGCCTCCCTGGTATAACTCCAACCTAGTCACAATGAATAATTTCTTAGAGATTTTGCTTTGTTTTTTCCTTTTTCCTTAAATGCTATGTAAATAACATTTCACCCCCAATTTAACAAGAATTTGTTAAGTGTCTATGCTGAAAATCTCAGGTCAAAGTGAAAACAAAAACATAAAAGGCCCTGAATAGCAGACACTGGAATTCTAAGACAAAACCAGAAATGTCCTTTCCTCAAGGAGCTTACATTCTATTAATGGTGAGAGAATTTTTTAAATACACAGGTGAGTAAATATAGTAGATAGGTACAAAGTAAAAACTGTGAAATTTAGACAGAGGGATGGGATGGTAGGGAAAACATTTACAACTGATGGGATAAAGAAAAGATTTTTGTAGGACACCAAAGAGATTCAGTCATTCCAGGGAGCTGTACATTTTACATAATTCTCTTTAATCAGTGCAAATCCCTCCACTGCAGAATCTATGCTTTCAAATTGCAGTGCTGGAGAAGACTTTTGAAGAGTCCCTAGAACATCAAGGAGATCAAATCAGTCAATCCTGAATGAAATCAATTCAGATTATTCATTAGAAGGTCAAATACTGAAATTGAAGCTTAAATACTTTGGCAACATAATGAGAAAACAGAACTCACTGGAAAAGATCCTGGTGTGAGGTAAGATTGGAGGCAAAAGGAAAAGGGAATGGCAGAGGATGGATAAATAGTATCATGGAAGGAATGAACATAAGTTTGGACACACTTTGGGAAGTAAAAGAAGACCATGGTGCTCCATGGTCCATGGAGTCATGAAGAATCGGACATGACTGAGTGGCTCAAGGACAATAGCAGTCTTCAAAAACCCCTCACCTGAGGCCTTTTAGCTATTATCCCATAATAGTCTTCTCTTTTGTGATTAAACTATTTAGGAAGACCTCCTACAATACATGCCTCTGCTTTCTTTTTTCTTACTCTCTTAATTGTCTCCAGTCTGGCTTCTGACCTTATCATTCAACAGAAATTGCTCTTTCTTTGCTAAACCTGATGGCCTTTTCTCAGTCATCATCCTTCTTGATCGCTCTGCAGTCTTTGACATAGTAGGGTTATTATCTTCAACTTAATACTTTCCTCTCCCTATGTTTTTGTGACACTATTTTCTCCTGATTGTCTTACTACCTGGATGATTGGTCCTTCTCATTCTCTTTTGCTGGACCTTTGTCTAGGTTGTGCCTGGATTTTTTCTGGCATATTCTAATCAGTATAATTCCTCTCCTTTATACTCACAGTAGACTTGGATAAATGGGTTTATTTGTTCAAGAAAGAAGTGATAGGGCTGTCTAGTAGGGTGCTGGCCATGTGAGTGGAAAGATGGCGAATATATGATTTTATGAAGCTAGAAATGGAAAAATTTGACAACCTATTGGACATATCCAGAATACATTATCCAGAATCTAGGAATCCAGAAGACTCTAAGTTAACACAAATATCATCCCACAAAAATTTATATATGTTAATACATAAATATACATAAATCTGAATGTTTTTGAGAGAGAGTCCACTATATCAATAGGTAGTACTTGATGCTGTAGTGAATACAGATGAACTAAAAAACCCAATCTATTCTTTCAAGGAGTTTACAATCTAATTGGGGAGACAAAACTAAGAAACATGAATCAATCAGCAACAGGTTCAAAATGCTATGTAATTCAGAGCACTGGATTTGCTGTCAAAGGACCTGAATTCAAATCCAGCCTCTGCTACTTATTACTTGTGGGACCTTGGGCAAGTTATTTAAATGTTCTAGGTCTGTTTCCTCATCTGAAAAAAGAAAGGATTGGACTAGATGACCTCCAATTTTCAAGTTCTGAAACTCTTTTTTTTTTACCCTAAAATTGTATAGGATTGTATATAATAAAAGCTTCATAGATATCAGAGTAGGAGATAAATAAGGGAGAGATTATCAGGGAAAGCTTCATGGAAGATGTAAGGTTTGATCTGGTCCTTAAAAGATGGATGACATTTGCAATGATGGAAGAAAAAAGCTTTTTAAGTGGGACAAAAGCATTAACAAAGGCAGAGGGTACTTGTGTCCTTACAAGACAATGAGAATACCACAATGATTAGATTAGAAGGTTTTGTGTGGGAAGTAAAAGAAAATCATGCTGAATCATGGGATCCTCAGTGATCCAGAATCATGTATGGCATTGAGTTATTATGTTAAGTAATGACAGGCAGTTAATGACTAGAGTGCCAGCCTCGAAAACCAAGGATATTTGCTCAGGGTCCCCTGAGCAAATTACTTACTGTCTTAATACTCAGGGCAACTCTGTTACTGAGATATGTTGCAAACAAAGTGATGAAGTGCATTGGTAGAAGGAAATTTCTCACTGACAGTTTTTTTAAAAACCCTTACCTTCTGTGTATTGGTTCCAAGGCAGAAAGGGTGGTAAGGGCTAGGCAATTGGGGTTAAATGACTTGTCCAGGGTCACACAGCTGAGAGTTCTTTAAACTAGTGAAACCACTGGTCCAATCTATGGACTGGAGGAGTCACTAATGGCTTTTGAGCTTGAGAATAATATGAGTAAAGCAATGTGTAAGGAAAACTCATTTAGCAGTAGTATGAATGTTAGATGAGAAATATAAGGAAGCTTGAACGTGGGCCCCTCTGTTCATCATTCCCACATCTGTTAAAAAAATGAATTTTTTTTTGCCATTTGTTAGATGTCTTTTAAAGGACAGCTAGATGGCACAAAGGATAGAATGCTGGACCTGAAGTCAGGAAATTTTATCTTCCTGTGTTCAATTGGCCTCAGACATATGAGCTATGTGATCCTGGGCAAATCACTTAACTCTCTTTGCCTCAGTTTCCTCATCTGTAAAAGGAGATGGAAAGGGAAATGGCAAAGCACTCCAATATATTTGCCAAGAAAACCTTGAATATGGGATCATGAAAAGTCAGACACAACTGAAATGACTGAACTACAAAGACATCTATTACATGCAAGACATCTGGGGAAGTGTCCTCAGAGACATAACTAAGACATAATACTTACCCCCCAGAAACTTGAAATCTATGAGTAGGAGGATTTACACAGAAGACTGCTCCTGTGTATGTATGACTTTAGATGCCAACTGGAGGAGTTTATATTTCAGAAGGCAGAGAGACCAATGAGGGCTTAGATGGGAGATAACGAAGGCTTGGACTAAGGTGATTTCCAGGGGAAGGAAGGGAGGCTTTGTTATAAGATATCACTCTGTAAACTTGAAAGTGCTCTATGAATAGGAACTGTTATTAGTAGGAGATGGCAAAAAGAAATGAGGGTGTTCATAGCATGGAGGGATACTTTCTTGCCCAGGAAGGGTTCGTAGAAGACATGGTAGTTCATCTGGGTTTCTAAGAATAGCTAGCATTTGTATAAGAGATGATGGAAGAACGAGTATTATAAGAAAGAGAACCACATAAGTAAAGGAAGGAACATGCAAATTATATTGTGGAACAGTGAATGGTCCAGTCTGACTGGAACATAAATTGTATGTGTGTGTGTGGAGGGTGGGGTGGTGGGAGGGAAAGACTATAAAAAGTAGGTCCTGGTTAGAATCTAGATGGTTTTAAATTCCAGATTCTAGAATTCATTCATTCATTCATTTTTTTTTAACTGTTACCATCCTTCTTAGAATCAATACTAAGTATCAGTACCAAGGCAGTAAAGTGGTAAGGGCCAGACAAAGGGGGTTAAGTGACTTGCCCAGGTTCACACAATTAGGAAGTGTCTGAGTCCAGATTTAAACCTTGGACCTTCAGTCTCCAGGCCTTGCTTTCAATCCACTGAGCTACTTCCTTAGACCAATTTTATTCATCTTTAATGGGAAGTTATAAAGTTTTCTGAGGAGAAATATGACAAAATCAGCTTTAATGAGATCAATCTGCTTGCCATTTTTGGATGAATTGGTAGAAGGTGGGTGACTGGTCCTAGGGAGAACAGTTACAAGGTTATTGAGAGACATAATGAGGATGGTGGCAATGAGAATCAGAGGTGGAACTAGAAATTCTGACACTGGGGTGGTGGTGGCAAAAAGTATATAGAAAAAAATTTGGTCCATGGGGATGTAGAATGAAAGAGATTTCAGAAACAAAAAAGATCCTAGGCCTGATAGGAGGGAGATCAATACTCCAGGATACTCTAAGGCCATGGCTGCCACCAGAGGAGTAAAGGGAGGTAAAGTAAATCTAGGGAGGAGTTCACTTGGAGTATGGTTAGTAGAGGAAGATATCATCTGGTCGTTTACTATTTCGACTGTTCTTGCTAAACTATATGTTATCTATAAACTATACATAAAATCAGTTATTCCTACATGCTAGAAGAATAAGAGTTCTGTCAATACTCTCTGAATTTTGTTACCCTGGGTTAAAGCCTCAGTCACTCTGCCCTAGTTACAGTTCTAGTTGGGGTGGAAGAGAGGATTAGAGTAAGAGGAATTGTTGATATAGAATCTACAGTATTTGGTAACTGTATGTGGGGGATAAAGGAGATAGCATAATCAGAGATAACATCTATATGTTGTCTGGGTGAATAGGATGATGATAGTTCCATTAACAGAAAGAGAGAAGTCTAGAAGAAGAACAAATGAGTTTTTGCGTATTTGTTTTTTGAAAATGAGGAGTTCAGTTTTGGATGAACTGAATTTGAGATTTCATCCACACATACATATAGAGCCATTTGGCTGGAAATTAGGAATGTTCGCCTGAACCTTGAGAGAGACATTGGAGCTGGAGATACAAGTTTGGGAATCGTTCACATAGAAGTAAGAATTGAAGTTTTAGGAATAGGTAAAAATCTCATGAGAAAGAGCATAAAGAAGAGATGATAAAACCTTGGTCAGTGCTTCTACTTAGTGGGTAAGATGCTAAAAAGGAGCCTGTAAAGAAGACAAAAAGAGCAGATGGAGATAAAAGAAAAGCAGTTGAGAGCAATGTCATAGAAACCTAAAGAAGGTTGGGAAAATATTTTTTAAATGGTGGTCAATGGGACCAGATGCCACTGGGATGTGAGGTAGAATGTGGAGTGAGAAAAGATCATTGGAGCTAGTGATTGGTTACTATGGAGAGGAAAATCAGATTTCAAGAGTTTAAGAAGGGAGTGGATGATGAGAGTATAGAAGACTTTTCAGGGAAATTTTATCTTTACAAATACTCAATAGAATAAAGCAAAATATGATTAAAAAACAGAAGCAAAGGATATTATTTTTTAAAATGGGGTTCTGTGTAAATGGAATTAGCTCACCCTCATTCATTCTTTAGACTTTAGCCACCAGGAATAATGTCACCCCACCCAATTTAGAATTAAGTGGGGAGGGGGGGGTCTGTGACCCACATGTGATAGTAAGTGACAAATCAAAAACAAGTGACTGACAGCCACCTGGGCAGTCCAAACCAGGGTTGAGGCTGCCATTTGTCCATGTGAAACTGGAGGTGGACGCAGGAAGTGAGGAAAACTGCTATCTTTTTAAATATGATGGTAACTTCCAGTGAGGGGCTTTTGTCGCTTTGAACTTGGTGTTGAAGGAGCTCAGGTGGGACCTCTCTGACTGCTTCCCTTTGAATGGCCCGTGGGTAAGTCAGGCTGACTCTCTTTCTCTTCCCTTGGCATCTCTGGAGGCTCTAACCTCAAGGAGGCCTCTCTTCTTAGAGGAGGCCTTGTGGCAAGAAGCCTTGTTTAATTCACCTCTGTGCCCCCTCTGCTGGGGCCTCTGAAGCCTCCCTGGTTCCTGCCTTCAGTCCAGGCCAGAGTTTCTCTCTCTTATTTTTCCTACCTTCAACCTTGCTAATTGTAAATAAACCACCATAAAAGTCATCCTGACTTGGGTCTCTTTATTTTGGAATCAAGTAATCGATCCCTGGCGACCAACTTTAAATATCCAGTCCAACTATAATCTTTCCATTTTCCCCTTTTACAGTTCACAGCATGATTTTCCTATGTCCATTGCTTTCATCTCATTTTTCTCATAGCACATAGACCACTGCTTTCTTCATAGTTGCTGCAGATTTCCTATCCATAAATCTTTGAATTGTCGGTGAAGAAGTATTTCTTGGGGGATAAAACTGGGAGAAAGGCTTCTAACAAAAAAAGAAAAAAAAGAGTAGAAAGATTTTATTTTTGGCAAAATGCCACAATGAATGGGCCACTGTTCTAGGAAATCTTGAATTTCTCCTCAAATGATCCATTCGAACAAAGGAATAAATATGAATAATATCAGATGATTCTCTGCTGTCTGATTACATACTCAACTGTCTTTAAAATGAATTGCACACGTGTACTCAGTAAAGAACTTTTGAACCATCATTCTCAGAGCAGCCTTAAGTTCTCTCTTGTTTTTTAAAAGACTGAACCTGAATGAATGTGTGGGTCTGGGAAGAAGGGAAAAGCTTCACAATGTCAAAATGCCTTTGATTGGATTTGTGCTGTCCAGATGTCCTGTGCCATTCAACAAATTGGAATGTAATATTGTTGAGACTGATGACAATGTAGGAAGCACAAAAGGGATTAATTGCCAATTAGTATTTGAGGAAAACATTTGCTTATGATTACGTACATTTTGTAATTTAGCTTTAGTTTTAAGAAATCTGAAGATATGATGTTTTTTTCATTTTCTCCAAAAATGATCAAAATGGAAATTATTGAGATATGAATAAGATAATATATACAGAAAGCTTTACAAGTGCTATCTAAATTAAAGTGTTATCTTATTGTTAACTATTTATTATTATTACATGTATAATTTAATATCATTCTACTCATTCAATGTATGACTGAAGGAAAAATATAAATGACTCACATAGTGAGAGTGAGGGATGATTAATGGAAAACTTTCAAACTTGGTTAATAGCTACATAATATCAGGAGAAAATGAAGACTCCAAGTATATTGGGCGAACCTCTTGTGGTATATTTATAGGAGAATATGGATAAGAATCTCATAGGATTGGCATATACAGGCGTGTTTCTATCTGTATTATTGGAAGGATCCTTACACCAAAAAAGATCAATGATCTGTTACAGTAGGGTCATGTTCCATGTGTATTGTAGATTTTAAAAAAAAATTAGGAAAACATAGAAGAATCCTGGCTTCCTTCAAGACTAAATTCAAATCCCACCTTTTGTAGGAAGGTTTTCTTATTTCTCTTGCCACACATGTTTAATGCTTCTCTCTGAGATTATCCTCCATTTATACTCTATATAGCCTGTATATATATATAACATATATGTCTATATAACGTGTCTATATAAGTATTTTACATGTCTCTCCATTAGAATATGAACTATTTATAGACATGGATTATGCCTCTGTCTTTTTAAATATCTCTAGCACTTAGCACAATGCCTGACATAGAGCTAAATATATTCTTGGTGACTGATTGATTCAAATCGCTATTATTTATTGCAACTTCCCTTTTCAACATTAAATATTATATTCATATTTATCTAATAAAAGATATTTGCATATATACATGTATCTTAATACTCAAAACATTACTAATATTTTATAGCCATTTTAGACTCCTAAATGCAAGAAAGTTTTATAAAATTTGGAGGGAATTTTGAGAAGAGTCAGACACAGGATTAAAAGACTGGAATGTGAGCCCCTCCCTGCCAAAGGGAGTACAAACTAGTCTTCAGAAGTGATAAAGGATAATGACCAGATATTCTCCATTTCTCTAAAGAAATCTTCAAGAAAGAAGAGATTACTTGTTCTAGCCTGTTGGATGAGATTTTTAGGTCTGACAAGAGAAAGAAAGTATCTTGTGAAATGAGCCTGGAAATGTGGGTAACTTGTGGAAGACATCGTGCCATAGTCAGAACTGGAAGCCAGGTCTTCTGAATCCTCACTATTTCTGACAATTGTCAGTTCAATTGAATAATGTGAAAGACAAGGCACCGAGCTAGGTGCTGGGGATACAATGACACACAACAAAAATATCTCTCAAGGATAAGTAAGTAAATGAGTAAATCAGTGATATTAAAAAAGGGTGTGAGGGAGAGAGACAGAGAGAACACAAATAACTGAGAGAAGAGAAAAGGCTTAAGATGAGCTGAGCCTTGAAAAGGCAAAGGGATTCCAAGAGGCTGGAGTTAGGAGAGTGGACATTCTGACCATGGAAAAAAAAATGCATTCATAGAAACAGTGAGCAATGGGCTCCTAAGCTAAGAGATTAAGTAGCAAGTAGGTGAATTTGGTTGGATTGCTTTCAGGAAAGAGATATTAAATAAGTTTGTAAATATAGATTGGAGTCAGATTGGGAAAGGTTTCAAGGTCAAGTTGAAAACTTTGTATTCTATCCTTGAGGAAATTGTGAGCTACTGAAGAATTTTGAGCGTAAATGGGATGGAGAGAAAGATATTAATGGACTGGTTACTTGAAAGTCACATATTTGTAAATTTGGGATGGTCTATGTGGGCAAATTGATGTCTACATGAACAAAAATGTTTGGTATTTGGACAGAGGTGTTGAACATGGGGCTATTGGTCTCAATTCTGAATCCTGTCAAATTAGATTAAAATGCAATTGAGAAATATTTAACAAAACAAAAACACAGAACAAAGATAATGTTGATATGTAGTTTTCTAAGTCAATGTGCAGGCCATAGTGATCCTTATGTGTGGTACAGTGGCATGTATTTCTATTTTAAATTTTTTTTTTTAAAACCCTTAACTTCGGTGTATTGGCTCATAGGTGGAAGAGTGGTAAGGGTAGGCAATGAGGGTCAAGTGACCTGCCCAGGGTCACACAGCTGGGAAGTGTCTGAGGCCTAGCTCTCAATCCACTGAGCTACCCAGCTGCCCCCTTTCTATTTTAATTTGATACTAAAGCCCTAACTTCTGAGGAGATTTGGGATATTTAAAGATGCAATTCACTTCTTTCTTTGGTATTTTTCTGTCTTTTGCCAAATTATTATTCATAAATGGTCATTATATGAGCCCGGTTCATCCATAGAAGAGATGGCATGGCTGATAGGATGCTTGCAAAGTTATCCATTCCATCTCTTCATATCCAGGCCCTTAACATCCCAGACAGATGACGGTCTGTGGAATATTTCAGGATTTCCAGATAACCAACCGTAACTCAGTATTATACAACTCATATATTTGCAATTTACACAAACACACTTAAATTTTTTCCTAATAAAATATATTTTCTGTCCTCCAGATTAATAAATATATATGCATTTCTATAATAGCTAATCTCCATATAACTCCATTGATGTAGAGACATGAGTAACTCAGTGGTTATCTCTTCTCAGGGCAAAGTAATCTCAGTTCTTACTATGTCCAATTTTATTTATGTCATATCTTCTGAATATTCTACAATTTCACTCCCACAGAGGGAATACACTTGAGATTGGAAAACACTTGTACATAGCCAAATACTTCAGAGCAATTGAATTCTGTTATTCATATTCTTAACTATGTTCAAATACCAGCATGACACATGATCTTTCATATAACTATGCTGTCCCAATGACACTTTATAATTTGGAAAGTCCCTGAAAGCAGACAGGATCCAGAGAAATAATCTCTTTTAAACCACTGCTATTTTCTCATCACCATCATTTGTTAGGCTAATAATCCTGCTATAAATGAGAGCCCCAAATCCTGAGGAAACTGCTATGGAGGTATACTAAGTTGTATGTATTTTAATTTTTTGACAGCATCTTATGCTTCCTCTTATGAAAAATAAATTAAAATAGAATTTCTTTAATTTTTATCTACTACCTAAAATGTGACTTAAATTTGAACATCAGTAAAAACAAATAAGATGACAATATTCAAATGTAATAATTATATTTAGGGAAAGAAAATATATAGGACAATCTTGAGTAAACATGAAATAATAATAGTAGGAACACCTGATGTTTATATAGTGCTTCAGGTTTTTGAAATATTGGACATCTATTATTTCATTACATTCTCAGCTTTGTTTTAGGAAAGAACCAATCTCAACTCTTTTGTAGGTGAGGAAATGAAGATTCAGACAAGCTGAGTGACTTGTCCATAGTCTTATAACTAGCAAATATCAGACATAGGATTCCAATTCTGGACTTTTCCTGATTCCCAGTCCAGTATTTTTACACTATATCATGATGCAGATATAAGTTTAGGGAACATTTAATCATTCCCCAGGCTTGTTTGGTTTTTGGGAAGCAGAGATACTATCATCATAGACCTTTATTAGAGAAATAGGATGTATAATGGTGTAAGAATTTTCAAAATGAAAAAAAAAAACAAAAAACCAAGGAGCCTCTAGGTAGTGTAGAGGATAGAGTAGCAAGTCTGAAGTCAGGAGGACCTAGGTTCAAATCTGCTCTTAGATACTTCCTAGCTATATGACCCTGGATAAGTTACTTAACCCCAATTACCTAGCCCTTGATCCTCTTCTGTCTTAGAATTCATACTAAGACAGAAGGTGGGGGTTTAAAAAAAAAAAGAAGAAAAAAAAAGGATAAAACCAAAACCTCAATGCAATTGAAAGTGGGGAAAAAAAGGAAAAGAGAAAGTAAAGTTCACTGCATGGAATTATTAGCCAAGATGGACAAAACCACCTATTTTTAATCTATACTTGGTCAAAATAGAGAAAGGTTAGTGATATGGGGGAAAAAAGTGAAGTCTATTAAAATATGCAAGATAAAATTTCTAGCAGATTGCATCAGAAGAACATTAACCTGGGAGTAAAGACACTGCTGTCCTCATTGCCATGTCACTTTGTATAAATTACTTTCTTCCTCTTGGCTTCAGCTTCCTCATTAGTAATATTAAGGGATTGGACCAGGTGATATCAAAGGTTTCTTTCAGCTCAAAAATCTTAGAATTCTAGTTTCTGATCAGAAATCCATGAACTAATTTAGGTTTTTATTGATCTATTTACTCATGACATTTTTTTTACCATTAATATATTTCAAAAAATCTATAATTTGGTTTTTATTGTTTGAGAAGTAGTGTAGAAAGTCCAATTCACCACTTTGAGAATCAGAATATGAAATGACACAGAATTCCTCAGTGTGTTAAATGGCCCTCTATGTGATAAAACCTAGGATAGCTGACATCTTGTTTCGGGCATTTTTGCATTACTTCACCTTAATCTTAAATGAAACATCTGACTAATTGTAGACTGCCCTGCAGTGGCAGATAGAGAAATTTTTGGATTGCCAGACATTTGGTTAAGTTTTTACTATGTGTTTTATTAAAAAAAAAAAATCACTCTACTAGATAGATGGTAGGGAAGACTCACATAGACATTTACTAGGTGCCAGTCAATGTGTTAAATAACAGAGATACAAAGACAGAGATACAAAGAGAAAATAAACTTAATCGCTGTCTTCAAAGATCTTAAGTTCCAATGTGGTAAGGGACGTGTAAGAGTAAAAATTGTCATTACGTGTTGACGTAGACAGGAAGTGAGTGGGATTCTGGGAATCGTAGTTTTCCTGGGGATCGCAGTTTTTAGGGTAACAAATTACACTTTCACAGAGGGCACATATATATAAGTAGGTATATACAAATTACATTTAGAATAGACAAAAGGTGGTCTTAAAGGGTATGACCTTATGGATTGGGGGCACCAGAAAGGCCTACAGTAGAAGATAGTATTTAATTAAATCAGTTAAATTAATTAAATCTATGGAGAGACAAAATATACACCAATGAAATCTAGTACAGAATTTAAGGCAATATGAAAGAACATCTCAGATACTTGAAGACTATACACAAATGCTGTAGGAATTTAGAATCTAGAAAAAAAATCACCATGGTTTTGGATTAGTATAAGACGGATTCAGAAAGAAGTTTGAACTAATCAGTTATTCAACTAGCGCTTGCATAAGTGCTAGGCTGGGTATTTGCTGTTATTCGGCCATTTTCAGTCCTGTTTGATTCTTTGTGACTTCATTTGAGATTTTCTTGACAAAGATAGCGGAGTCCTTTGCCATTTCCTTCTCTGGTTCATTTTACCGTTGAAACTAACGCAAACAGGGTTAAGGGACTTGCTCGGTCACATTCAGGAAGAGGTCTTTCCGACTCATGGACTTGCACGCCATCCATTGCGCCACCTAGCGGCTCATTCCAAAAGTTACCCAGGTTCTAAGTGAAGCGGAGTCCTCTGACTAGTTCTGAGTTGGTAAACATTTTCCGGGATCGAGTGCCCAGAGGGCAAATTCAAAGCTGTCGCGGATCCTCTGGAGAGAATTGAGAGAGAAAGTGCTTGCTTTGGGCTGTGGGACTGAGAGGCGGGGCGTGCAAAAAATGTCCTGGGAGAGGGAACAGTCTGAACCCAGTCTGATTCCTCTTCACCGACAAGGCGGTACTTCTCCCTCCACCACATCCTATTGCCTCAGAGGCAAGTGTAGATTAGTGATTTTTCTACTCGAATTCCAAATTGTTTTTAGGAATATTTCTACCAGGTCATACGATGCATTCGTGTGATTCCCTTCCCATAGACCTTCTAGTACATGGAATTTCTACGAAAGTACTGTTCTCAACTATGAGAAATTTTATAAGCAAATTGGACTGCGATCTAGGAGAGTGTTGCTTGACCCAGCTTCCTATAGTGCACCCACCTGATGCTCACTGGTACATCAGAGAAGGGCACAGTGAAAATCATTCCACCTTTTAGAGAACAGAACAATCCAAGAGTAACTAAATTCATCTATATTTAATTTTCGAGAACACTGTAAAACCTAAACAAAGATGAAAGCTGATCAATAAAATAAAAGAAAGTGTGAGGGTTTTAACTATTTAAATGAAACTAACTAGATTTGAACAGCAAGAAATCTTATTTTACAATAGTCCAAGGAGAATACAACCCACAACCCTTAATTAAGTCTTACAGCTTTTTTTTTTTTTTTTAGGGGGTGGGGGAGTTGTTCAGGTAGAAGCTTGATACATCCATTTATAAAGCTATAACCAGTAGCATGTACCTAGATGTCAAGAAACAATCATACCAAATATATAGAAGAAACCAGGACAGATTTTCTATAGGAAGAAATCTTAAGGGAAGGGGAAGAGATAGTTCTAGGTAACTGAGGCGAGATGATTTCTGCCTTCTAGAAGTCTCTTGGATTCACGTTGAGGATAAGAATAAACACCACCACCACCAATAATAATAATTCTATTTTTTATATAATGTTTTCTATGTGAAGGACACTATGTTAAAATCCTTTATAACTTTTGTTGTTGCTCAGTAGTTTCTGGAATCTAATATAATTTCCTTTGGCTTTTAAAAGTCCTTTCATAACCTGATGCCTTTCTACTTTTGCCATACTCTTACACTTTACTCTAGGATTCTGCTTCCTTATTTTTCCTTATGCATATTCCATTTACCAACAGTTAGTAAGTCAATTGGGATGTGGCAAAATTGGAACATTAATGCATTGCTGGTAGAGTTGTGAATTGATTAAACCATTCTGGATAACAATTTGGAACTTTGCCCAGAGGACTTTAAAAGACTGTCTGCCTTTTGATCCAGCCATAGCACTGCTGGGTTTATACTCCAAAGAGATAAGGAAAAAGACTTGTGCAAAAATATTTATATCCCAGCTCTTTATGGTGGCAAAAATTTGGAAAACTGAGTGGCTGAACAAGTTGTGGTATCTGTTGATGATGGAATACTATTGTGCTCAAAGGAATAATGAACTGGAGGAATTCCATGTGAACTGGAAAGACCTCCAGGAATTGAGGCAGAGTGAAAGGAGCAGAACTGGGAGAACATTATACACAGAGACAGATGCACTGTGACACAATGGAACTTAATGGACTTCTGTACTATCAGCAGTGCAATGATCCAAGACATTTCTGAGGGACTTATGAGAAAGAATACTATCTGTAGAGATCTATTTATCATCTCTGATAAGGATGGCTTAGTTGATAAGAAGTTAGGACACAGAAGATCTTTTATCTAATGCTTCCAGATCTATCTCCAGAGCATGGAGTTTATTATATATATTTCAAGACTCATTTCACACAAAAGAACACCACCCCGCCCCAAAACTTCACAGATGCACAGAAGTTTCAAATTATGTCATATCAAAACACAAAAAAATCTCATTTGACTTCAGAATAGCATAGGCCAAGGATGAATTTTGGCTGGCCCATTATTGAAAGCTAAGTCAGGAAATACTTTCTCAGGGACCTCCCACTGGAGGAGCTTTTGTCTAAATTTTGTCCATTATTGACCTTGAGGTGTCTAGAAACAGATTCAGAGTCCAGGCAGCCTTTTGTTTAATTTCTGTCTTTAGTCTTAGAGAGAAATTGTTAACCTCTTAACTATTGGTTTGCTAGGAACTTAAAGCTTTTCAATAAGGAAAGGTGTGGATCAGAAAAGGAGTCAAAAGAGGAGTTTCAGATTTTTATCTGTTTGAGACTCTTTCTCTTATTGGCTTCCCACAACTATCTACATCCAGAACTGTGGGAGCAGAAACACAGAAAAAAAACAACTGCTTGATCACATGGGTTGATGGGGATATGATTGAGGAGGTAGACTCTAAAGATCACCCTAGTGCAAATATCAGTAATATGGAAATAGATCTTGATCAATGACACATATAAAACCCAGTGGAATTGTGTGTTGGCTTTGGGAGGGGGGTCAGAGGAGGAACGGGAAAGAACATGAATCATGTAACCATGGAAAAATTTTCTTAATTAATCAATAAATAAAAAAGACTTCCCCTGACAGTACACATCAATGGATATTTTGAGGGAGGAGATTGACTTGGAGACCTCAATTTTCCTCTCTCATTACTTTGTGACAAGAGGGATGTGTCCTTTCTGGCACCCCAAAGGCAAGAGCACATCTTTAGAAGAGTTCATTATGGCGGATCACCCTTAATATTCCAAATGGGTCAGGATTCATCAAGGTTGGTCAGCCTTGCTCTTAGCCCTTTTATCCTTTTAAGATCTTAATAAAAGAGGAAAGCTCCCAACCATACTTGATAGCATGAAGTGGGGGATTTGGGTTGGTCTTAAGTTTTGGCCCCAGACTGTTTTAGCTTGACCTTGGGAAGCTTAAAGGGAAATGATTTCACTGCAATATCACAGTTCAATAATAATTTTCCACACTCCTTGATTCCTTTCCCCTTCTCATCTCTACTCTCTATATCTGTGTGTATGTTCAGTCATGTCCAACTCTTCATGATCACTTTTTTTGGTTTTCTTGGCCAAGATACTCAAGTGGTTTTCCATTTCCTACTCTGGCTCATTTTACAGATAAAGAAACCAAGGAAAACTCAGTGAAATAACTTTCCCAGGGACAAATCTCTAATTAAAGTGTTTCAGGTCATATTTGAACTCAGGCCTCCATGACTCCAAGCTCAGCACTCTATCCATTTCACCTTGTCTAATTGGCTCCTAAGTCTTGCCAGCCTTTACTCCACAGCTTCTCTTACATCCACCTCTTGCTTTCAACTTACATTACCATCATACAAGTTCAGACCCTCATTAGAATCCTGAATGTGTGAACGGCTTATTCCTCACACTACTTTATGTGTCTTTATTATATTGGGAGCCATTGCACACCCCTAGCTTCCTGTTTGACTTCAGCAATATAATATACTAAGTAATGCAAAATATATCTCTAGGTCCAGAAGTCAGGACTTGGCCCAAGTTTCTCAATATCTAAAAAGTTAAGCCTTTGTATAGAGGTCTTATGAATATTATTTTTAAGGCTTCTATACTTCAAATACAGTGAAAAAATGTGCTAACTGGCTACTTCTCATTGAAATATATACTCCTGGCTCCTTCAGCATTAAGACCTTTTATGTGAATAAAATAGGAGCTTCAGAGAAATTCATTTTAACTTGCTAGGATAAAGAAGCCTTTGATCTACATTTATTACTCTCTGGTCTTATTAACTGCATCCTCACTATACTTAGTCTAATTATATTACTATTTAGCACTGAGTCACAAAATTGGTCTTAAAAGGTTTGGCAGGTATAATGTTCTTTTTTGCAATATCTTTTGTTTCCTACAATTCACAATCACATATGTCTTTTGAAAGCAGGTGCAGTTTTGAGGAATGCATGCTATAGTCATTAGATAATAACTTTGTCTTGAAGTTCTGGTTAGAGGGAGAGTTTATCTCCATTTTATCTGGAGAGTGATTCTACTTGCCTGATTACTCTGTTTATAGGCCAAATGAAGTACAGCTAATGAGATTTTAGCCTTTACTTTAGGGAAGTGTGTTTTTATATAGATGTGCATATTTGGAAAGTCATTAGAACCAGTCAGAGCAACCTGTGAATAAAAGATGTAAACCTTAAGCACTAAAGGTATGCATTCTTATCTGGCTTATTTAGGATTGTTTTATTTATACTTGCACAGGATTGCTTTACTGTGATTGGTGCATTTTGTAATTATGCCTGAGGAGCAGATTTACTCTAGAGTATAAAGGAATGTACTCCCTCTGGGATGTGTTATGATATCAATAAACTGTGATTAGATTAGTTCCCTACTTCTCTCTATTTTGAATCTCTGCTTGGACTGTCAAGTTACATCTCTGTTTTTTATCTGTACCTAGTTGAACCCAGACTCCTAATATCATAGACACATCAAATCAAAAGGTCATGAAGTCCAATCCCTGCCTTAAGCATAAATCCCTTCTACAACATCCGTTTGAATACTTCTAGTGACTGGCAAATCACCATGTATTCCAACTTATTCCATTCTTGGATGCTCCAATTGTTATCATTCTTTATCTTGAATCATAATCTAATCTGCCTTCTTACAAGTACCACTCCTTGGATCTGGTTTTGACTTGGGCAAAGAAGAATAAACTTCTAAGGGGTGACAAGTCTTCAGACATTTGAAAACAGCCATTGAGCATATCTGCCCAAGTCTTTTCTTCTCCAAATTAAACATCCCCAATTTCTTGAGTTTATCTATGTATAACATAATTTTCGAGTCTCTCCATCTTCCTATTCATCTTCCTCTGGACACATTTTGGTAGAATTCTAAAGAACTCCAATATATTTTCAGTTTTCCTATGCAGCCTACCTGTTACTTTAGCATTGGATTTTATTTTAATTTCTCAAAGACTCCAAACAATGTAAAAAGCAATAAGGTACCAGTGGAATTTAGAAGTGTTGAAAGAAATCTTATCCTGGCATTCATAAGATTAAAAGTGGGGAAAGATTTCAGGCCATCTTGTCTATCAGCCTTGTCTTATAAATAAGACAACTAGGGTCTAGGTGTCTAAGGTGAGTTTTTGTTCCAGTTTATATTTAATTCTAACAGGCCTTAGACCATTATCTGGCATACCATTTATGCTTTTCTTTTTCTCTCCAGGAATTACATTAGAATTATTTCCAGTCTATGCTCATGTAGTGGGCCATGTTGCTACTAACACAGTGGCATGAAGGCCCAGGTGCAGAATATACCAGTGGGGAAGGTGAACAAGTGGAAGGCTGAGAGAATTGAAAAAATTCTTAGAGGAAGAGCAAGTGTAATGGTGGTTGGATGGGAGTCATATGACTTACCTCTTTTCTGCTGATTGTCATTGGAAGGATGTGGGGATGAGAAAATTATGCCTCCTTGTGAGGAAACTGAATACACTTTGTACCAGCACTATTTAGTGTTATGTAGAGATGGATGCATGGAATCCCTGCAAAAATACAGGGACAGCTTCACCCAGAATATAGCTCAATGTGTGTGCATGCTCGCAAGCAAAGGAGTTGACCAACATGGAGTTGACCAACATGGAACCAAGGTGCTCCATGGTTTCCGTATTCATTAGCATGATATGAGAGACTTCCTTTTTTGTGGATGAATTGCCTTTGCTTTGTTCTTGACTGGTAGTTAGCAAGGACTAAATTTCCAAGTTTTTCTCTTATTATTTATTTTTTTCTTTGGTAGCGGGGATTGGGGAGGAGTCAGAGAGGAGACTGATTCAGAGTTACAGTTAGGGGTATATGCATGATTGCTTTGCAATTAGGATGCTTAAGCTCTAAAAAAAAATACCAATTTGCTTAAATTTTAAAATACCATAGGGGATTAAATGACATATAGCTTTAAGAACATGAAGGCAGTTTTCAAATAAATAGTGGCTGGAGTTGAGAGATTTGTTTGGATATCACCCAATCAAATGATTAATGGACACACGCACACATCTAGATGGACTTTAAAACCTGGGTACCTACCTATGGGGAACAGAGTTAACAGATGATTGATAAGCAGCTGCCTTGAAGAATCAGAAAGAATTATAGGAAACTTGAACCTCTAGTGGTAATGGAATGATTATTACCCCCACATTGTCATGAATTCAATGTCAAGATGTCTCAAATGACTCCAGTAATGGTGCCCATTGCCTTTTGGTGCTAGTCCAGAAATAAAGTTTTTTATGAAAAGGTGGTGAAAGAGAGGATGAACTCTCCATCTCTACCTCCTTACTGGGCTAGAAGAGCCAGTAATCCTTTAGCGTTCTAAAAAATAATGAAATAATGAGAGAGAAGTAGGAATATTTTGGGAAAAGGATATTGAGGAAGGTAAGGTTAATTGACTTTATGAAGGAATAAAACCACAACTGGGACTTCAGTTGCTTCCTCCTGCTCCAGATTCAACACTTCCTTTATGCCTGTGGAATTTTCTTTGAGACAGGCCTCCTCCTGGTGAATGAGAGAAAAATAAACCAATATCCTTTCAAGATCCTTTGGCTAAGTCTAACAATGATTGAATATCCATATATTTTTGATCATTTCTTGCTTTTGACAACCTAAGTAAGAATTTGGAAGGAAAAGATGAAGTTATGTGAAAATAAAATAAAAAGCAACTCTAATAGTGATTTAAAAGGCTCTAATTATGGAGGAAATAAATAAATACTAGCTTTTTATGCCACCTTCATAATTGATATTAAACATGGTGAAACCTTTTAAACTACTTGTTCTTTAGTTGATCATATTTATTTCCTGCTACATTTAGACCTTCCTTTTGCCTCAAGCAACAGGCTAAGTGGTCCTTTAGCTCCTTCCTCTTCCTACCACCTATCTTTCTTCTAGGTGACCTTGATTAGGTCACCAAAGGGAAATCCAGGCAGTGATTGTTTTACCTTAAATAACAACATTCCACCAATCTTTTTAATTAATTTGGAGAGTAATGATCATGCCAGCAGGGTACAATTGGAACAGATGATAGGGGAATTACATTTTTTACTGGGGTATTGTGACCAACTTCCTATTCTTACTCAATTTTAGTCTTTCTGTTTCAAGGGAGTGGGTGCTTCTCATATTAGAGTTATGTAGATAGGAGGTGAGCCAAAAAGAGCTATTGAAAATCAGAGGTGGGAAAGAAAGGGTGAAATGGTTTTAGATTCAATCAATACAAGCAGGAGGAAAAATGCCATGGAATTGCTTCTCTTCCCTCACCTGCATTCTACTAATAAAGTTTAGCAGGGGGAAACCATTTTGTTTTGTGCCCATAAAACCAGCTTTAAGGATAACTAAAATTTACATAGGAATACTATTAGTAGGCCTGGCAGTTTTATCTGAATTTAGTACAATGAAAGTGATAGTGAGCAGCATAATGGTTGCTATCTGACTGAATAAACACTTGTTATTTTAGAATCATTATCTGAAAAGTAGACTTGGAGTCTTAGGTGGCCAGAGATGGAAAGAGCCTCTCATTTTTCATGGTTTTGAAAAAATCCTAATTTATCATCATGAATAAATCCTACTTCAAAGTAAGTGAACACAATTTGCCTAACTGCTGTATTCTCTTTGCATGTTTTATGTTTTAATATATGTGGTGGATTTTATTTGCATAGAACCTCTTGTGTGAATTGCTTTGCCTTTTATTTTATGGGTTTTTAGACTGTTCAACTAGTGGAGAATATTTAAAATTCCATGAATGTGCTTGGGAAGGGGTCATATTCATATGTAAATGAAAAGGAGAAACTAAAGAAGGAATCCTATAGCCAGGATGGGGCCATTGGTGTAAGGAGGTCTGTCTCAAAGAAAATTCTGCAGGTACAAAGGAAGTGTTGGATTTGGGGCAGGAGGAAGCAACTGAAGTCTCAGGCTTGCTTTTTCCGAAATCTTTCTAACCTAGCCTTGGCTTATCTCTGGAGCTAGAGGCAATGGTCAATGCGACATTTCAGGAGTGAGAGATTCTGTAGGAAGAATTATTATTTCTCTTTCTTTCATCCCTTCCCTATTCTTCTCCTACCCCACCCCCCAGCTTCCTATTCTTCTCCTGCCCCAAAACTCCTACAACACACATAGAATATGTCTCTATTGCTTTCCTACACCATTCTCATTCCAACATCATTCCCTTCTAAAAGTTTTCTACCTATATTTTCACTTTATTTGTATTTCTTTGTCCTCAGTATCTTTTAACATAGGTATTTTAATGAATGAATCCTAAGGTCTCTTCCAATTTTATACCCATATATCTCCTCCTTTGTTTTTTTAATTCTCTACAGTCTTTCTTGTGGTCTCATCATTCAATTGCTTTCTCTATAGTTACTAACAATCTCTTAATCACTAAATCTAATTTTGTTGTTTAGTTGTTTCACCCATATTAGACTTTCTGAGTCAGAGCTGGGATTTTTCTTTGCAAAGAAACTGAAGTAGTTTGCCATTTCCTCCTCCAATTTATTTTACAGATGGGGAAATGGAGGCAAACAGGATTAATTGACTTGTCTAGAGTCACACTGTTAGTAAACGTTTGAGGCTAGATGTGAACTCAAATCTTCCTAACTCCAGGCTAGGTGCTCTATCCACTATACCACCTAGCAGCCCCTACAGATCTAATAGTCTTTTCTTAATCCTCATCCTTCTTGACCTGTCCGCAGCCTTTTACCTTGTTGATTATGCAGTTTTCCTTGATACTCCTTTATCTTTAGGTTTTGTAACACCTCTCTCCTTGTTCTTTTCTTACCCATCTAATTATTCCTTTTTAGGCTCCTTTGCTAGACATTCATCTAGGTCATGACTACCAAACGTGTGTCCCTCAGGGATCTGTCCTGGACCTTCTTTTTTCTCTCTACTTCATTGTACTTGGTGATCTCATAAGCTCTCAAGGATTTAATGAGCAACTCTGTGCAAATGATTCTCAAATCAACTTATTTAGCTTGAACTTCTCTTCTAACCTCCAGTTTGCATCTCTTGCTACATACTGAACTTTTCCAAATATATATCCTATAGATGTATTAAACTCAAAATGTCAATAACTGAACTCATTATCTTTTCCCCAGAATCTTCCCCCTTTCCAAGCTTCTTTTATTATTTCAAGGGCAGTACTTTTGTCTGCTCAGTCCCATAGGCTCCCAACCTAGGAGTCATCCTCAATTCCTCCCTTTCTTTCACCTCCTCCCAGATCCCATATCTAATCCACTGACATTTAAATTTTCCTTTGTAATATTTCTCAAATATACCTCTATCTCTCTTTGGACACTGCCACCACCCTTCTGCAAGCCTCGATCCACCTCCACTATTGCAATAACTTGATAGCTGGTCTCCCTGTCCCAAATCTCTCCCCTGAGACAACAGGTAATATGATAAATGTTATACATATGCTATCAAACAATACATTTCCATATTTATCACATTGTGAAAGAAGACATATATTGTTCATACAAGAAAAAATTCATTGAAAAAATGAAGTGAAAAATGGTATGCTTCAGTCTATATTCAGGATCCATCAGTTCCTTCTATGGAGGTAGATGACCTTTTCTGTCATGAATCCCTTGGAGTTGTATTGAATTCTTTCATTGTTAATAATAGTTAAGTCATTCACAGTATGTCATATGCTATTGCTGTTGCTGTACGTTATTGTTATTGTATGCAACATTATCCTTGTTCTGCTCATTTCACATTGAAGAAGTTTATAGAAATTTTTCCAGGTTGGTTTTTTTTTTTTGATCATCTTGTTTTGTCATTTCTCATGAATATTCCATTCAATCATAAACCTGAACTGGTTTAGCCATCCGCCCATTTGATAGACATCCCTTCAGTTTCAATTCTTTGACACCATAAAAAAGGCTCCTATAAATATCTTTGTAGAAAGAGATCCTTTCCCCTATCTTTGATCTCTTTGAATACAGACCTAGTAGTGATATTGCTGGGCCAAAGGGTATTCACAGTTTGGTGGCTCTTTGGATATGATTCCAAATTGTTCTCCAGAAATGGTCAGATCAGTTCACAACTTTGGCAACAATTTATTAGTGTGTTAATTTCCCCAAATCCCCTCCAGCATTTATTGTTATCCTTTTTTTTTTTTGTCATATTAGTCATTCTTCCAGATTCGAGGTGGTATCTCAGACTTGCTTTGATTTACATTTCTTTCACAGTGATTCAGAACATTTTTTTTTCACATGAGTAAAGATAGTTTTAATTTCTTCTGAGAACTGCCTGTTCATGTTCTTTGACTACTTATCAGTTGGGGAATGACTAGTATTCTTATAAAGTTGATTCAGTTTTCTATAAATTTGAGAAATGAGATCTTTTTTAGAAATGCTTTCTATAAAATTATCCCCAGTTTTTGTGTCCCTTTGAATCTCAATTACACTGAGTTTTTCTGAGCAACCCCTTTTTAATTTAATGTAGTCAAAATTATTTTATATCTCATAATGGTCTCTTTGTCTTCTTTGGTCACAAATTTTCCCCATCTCCATAAGACTGACAGACATGCCATTTTACGCTCCCCTAATTTTAATTATAAAACATTTTTAGTTCCAAATTCTATGAAAATTTTAGAAACAAATTTTAATAACCCTATATAAATATTATTAATTTAAGTCTTATATTTTATACATTTTAGAACATTTTTCTGAGAAGAACAATAAAAATATAATTTCTGAGTCTATGAAAGGGATCTATGACACAGAAAAGATTAAGCACTTCTGTTTAGACAGTGTAAATGTTAAAATTAATGGTTTGATGATGATTATATGAAATTATGTGGTCACCAGTATTTATTATATTTTGAGTCAGAAATTTATTTGCAAATATTTACAAATAGAGAGGAAACAATAAAGAAGAGAAATGTGAGGGGGATAGAGAAGTTATCTATCCTATCAACCTAAATGTTTTGCTCCAGGTCTCCTTAATCCAGGCAGAGATTAATTAGCTCTCAACCAGGAAGGCTGGTAGTGAGTAACCATGCAGCTTCCTCCAAGATGGAAGCTAGTCTCTCCAGAAGCTAGGAAAGGGATCAGCCTTTTACTCACCCAACAAAGTAATCCAAGAGTCAGAGTCCAAGTAGAAGTTGAGCTCTGAGCCCATGATCCAAGCTGTAGTCTCCAGCAAAGCTCCCTGGAAGACTAAGACTGTCTTTAGAAGACAATCTCTTCAGACTATCTTCTCAAAGACAATCTGTCCTGAAGGAGTTAGGAGCTTGCTTTTTATAGTGACTTGTTGTCCCTTCCCCTCTTCACAGGGACCAATCACAGTTCCCAAATTGTCTGTAGATCAACTTCTTGCCTTTTAAAGATTCACAGATTGGCTGATTGAGTTTCTTTTTTTTTTTTTTTTTTAAACCCTTGTACTTCGGTGTATTGTCTCATAGGTGGAAGAATGGTAAGGGTGGGCAATGGGGGTCAAGTGACTTGCCCAGGGTCACACAGCTAGGAAGTGGCTGAGGCCGGGTTTGAACCTAGGACCTCCTGTCTCTAGGCCCAGACTCTTACTCCACTGAGCTACCCAGCTGCCCCTTGATTGAGTTTCTAAGAGTGTGAATTCTCTAAGTACCTTGCTAGCTTCTCACCTAGTACTAAGTAGGGTGTTTAATCTTTTGTTAATTCAATTCAAAAGTAGAAGAGGGGGAGCTAATCCTGTCTTCAGTCTAGTGAGGTATTAAGTTGGGGTACGTGTTAACTCTGGATAGACAATAGAGTAAAGAATTCTCTTTTACAAGTCAGGCAAATTTTAGGCAAGTCTTTTGCCAAAAGGCCAGGAATGGGTTTCTTTTTGGTCATAGCAACTCAAAAGAATCTTCTAAAGGCATAGAAGGTTATGTTTTTAACCAGCAAGGGAAATAACTGAACCAGTAAAATCATACATTTCTGAAGTAAGCATTTCTTGCTTAATTCTCCCTTCCCACCCCCCACAACTGGATGGTGAAATATGTGAAACTAAAATGAAGCTCAGGATCATAGATTTAGAATTGGAAGGTACCTAAGAGGACATCCAGTCTAACTCCCCTTTTCTTAAAGATAAGGAAACTGAGAAAGGTTAATCTACTTGCCTTTGTGCATATTTGTCCACTGTACCACACTGTTAATGGGAAAAGTGGATAAGCCAATGTTGTGTTTTCCAAATCTGTTGATGACTATAACATGTATGTATGAATCAGAAAATCACACCAAAGGGAAAGATATCAATCAGTAAGTATGTAAGGGCCTCTGTGCTTAGTATAACATTACATTTGCTGTTTACATTGAAATAGTTTCATTGTCTCTTTCATCTTCTTTTTCTTCCTTCCCCTTTTCTTTTCCTTCTTCATTTAAAAGCATTTATTAAATGCTTATAGCTAGGCCACAGCCACTGTTCTAGGTGCTAGGGATCTCTCTTATTTGAAGTCTATTTTGTACAATGTTATAAGTGATCATCTAAAAGATTATTTCATCTTCCATTTGACCAAAAAATACCCCTTGCATTTTAGAGCTAATAATTTGAGATATTGAACACCCCTCCCCAATTGTATATGAAATGTCACTCTCTTGATTTTCTGTATTATTCTCTCTTGTCTTCTCAGCTGAGAATAAGACCAGGCAGAAACAAATTTCTTTTGCATCTAATGCTTAATCCCTTTTGGCAATAAAAATGGAGTTCTGCATAGCAGGTGCTAAAAAGGGTAAAATAGTCATTAATAGGGTTGGCCTTCATCTTCATGATTTCCGTCACAATCCTAGAGACACTTATTTGTTCCCCCAAGATGGCATTTGGAGTCTTGCATCTGGCCTTTGTCATTTTCATATAGGTTACATGGTTGAATCTAGCCATTTAATTCTAATTGCAACCCATTGTATCCCTGCTGGGAAGAGAGACATGACTTCTATAAGACATTTTTGCAGTTATTTTATGCTTAAATTTCAAACAAGGATAGACACAATGTTCATAGGATGTGAAACTTAATATAGCATTTTGGAAATAGTCAACTTTTGATTAGAATAACTGATATTTATATAATGTCTTAAAAATTTCAAAATAATTTACAAATGTCTTATTTGAATCTTATAATAACCCTGTTCTATAGTTACTAAAAACATAATTATCTTCATCTTATAGGTATAGAAACTCAGGCTCAAAAAAAGAAATTTGATCTTGGTCACACCAACAGAAAATATCACAAGTAGGATTTGAACACAGGTCATCCAGAATCCAAATCCTGTATTTTTTTTTAAATCATTACCTTCCATTTTAGAATCAATACTGTATACTGGTTCCAAGGCAGAAGAGCAGTAAGGGGTAGGCAAATGGGGGTTAAGTGACTTGCCCAGGATCACACAGGTAGGAAGTGTCTGAAGCCAGATTTGAACCTAGGACCTCCCATCTCTAAGCCTGGCTCTCAATCCACTGAGACACCCAGCTGCCCCCCAAATTCAGCATTTTAACTAGCATGAGGACAACTTGCTCAGAGCATATAGCTACTATGCATCACAAGCAAAATTTCAGTTCAGGCCTTTTTGACTCCAAATTTGTTATTCTATTTGCTCTATCACATTACTGCCAATTAGTCTATCATCTTTATGTCTTCCAAATATCAAAGTATTCCTCTTCTGCCTTCCTATCTCTTTTCCTGTCTAAACTTTAATTTCTTTCTTTGTGAAATGCAAATAATATGGCAGAGGGCTATTAGGAGCAAATTAGAATATTTGTAGCATTTTCTAAACCTCCTACATAGTAGGTACTCAATAACTGTTGAATAGAAGATTTTTGTTGCTTATAAAGGGCTTTGCTAATAAGAGACCTAGAAATTGATGTTATTTTCTATGTATTATAGAACAGGGAACTGAGACTGAGAGAACAAATAATTTCCCCACCGTTACCTGCTTAGTTAGTATCAAGGCTGTATGTGAATCGGAATCTTGTGTCCTTTCCACAACATCAAACCTCTTCCCATGTGATCATATGAAAGGGTTAGACTAGAAGGATAAAAGGTCTAAGTCAGATATAAGTAGCAAATCATTGCTGAAACCTCACCTATTACTAACAAGAAGGAAAAAAACAACACACCAAAATTCTTCTGTTAGTGCAATGAGTCAGAGACTAGAGGCTGATGGATAAAATGAGAAAGAACCAGAAGAGTCTTTTGGGCATCCATTGATTCCATCAATGTCTCATCATTAAACTACGATGGCATTTCCTCTTGCTGCCTGGGGCCCTCCAGGCTCTACTGCTTCACAGCTTGCTGAGTAAATGTCAGACTCAGGTTTAACACTGTTTTCTTGTTTTGTCAAAAAGTTCCTTTAGGCTTCCTGATCAACCAGCCAATTTTCTGCCTTCATCAGTGCTTGAAGTCAAGCGTAAATGTTATCTTGATATGAAACAGATTTCTGAGATTCTCATTGTCCTAACAGCAGAATGACCTTAGGCCTTTTAGTCATCAAGGTTCTAGAGATCATCTATTTTTGATCCATACAAACTATTAGTAGCTTTGTTGCTCTGTACAAGTCAAATCCCAAAGAGTACACATTGAAATTCATTAAGGGTATGACTCTGAGAATCTGGACATACTCCTCAGTCTGGGCTAGTTCCCCAAGCACCTTCTTTCTTTTCTTCAATGGGTCTTTTGTTTCTGAGTAGGATTTCTTTTTTCCCTGGTGCACTGAAGAACAGAACATAGATCTTTGGAGTTTTCTAAAATTTTTTCTTCCTCTTTCCTTCTTAAAATTACTGATAAAAAGGGAAAACAGCAAACACAATGGCTCTCTCTCCATCACTATTCTTTACTTTTTTCTCTCATCTCTTCCTTTTTAAATTTAGACTTCGCAAGAAAAAAGATAAGGAAATTAAGAGGCAGGCCCTAATATTAGATCTTTACATGCAAAGTACTGAGGTTAGAGTCAAAGACACGGAGAGTATCTACACAAAGTAGGAAGCAGAACACACAAAGTAGGAAGCAGAATGAGACAGTAAAAAGAACACTGACTCTGGAGCTGACCTATCTAGACCTTAGTTCACACATTGATTAAATGGGTGGCTTAGACTGGATGGCTTCTGAGATCTTTTTTAGTTCTAAATATAATCCTATGATCTAAGGAAGTTTGGCATCTGAACCTGATTTAAGGAGACTTGTATTTGTATTATTTCCCCTGACTCTTACCAGCCTTGGGATTATGGTCAAATCACTCCTCTTCACTGGGTCTCAGTTTCCTCATGCCTTCCTTGCCATCTATCATATCACACAATGGCAATGTAAGGAAAGCACTCTTAAATTTTCAAGTGCCATGTGAATAGTAATTATTTTTACTTTTAAGAAAAATATGTTTCTACTCTCATGGGCATTTCTTCATAAAAGTTGAGGGGCAGACACATGGATTCTGGAATGAAGTATAGAACAAAAGCTTTTTCTCCATGACCAAAAAAGATAGTCATGTGTCTTGATAATAAAAGGTATCTAACCTGATAGAGAGAGCCCTAGCTTTAGACTTGGAATTAGGATACATATGTTAAAATCCTAGCCCTTATATTCAAACCATGAGATCATGGCCAACAATCTACAACAAGCTGCTTCTCCACTTTAGTAAGTTTATCATTATTCATGGCTAATACCTCCCTAAACCTCAGTGTCTATTTTATAACATAGCTACTACCTACTTTACAAGTTACTGTGGGGAAAGTGCTTTATAAATCTCATGATATGATAAAAAAGCAAGTTATTTGAAGTAGTGGAATGCAAATAAAATTTTTCTTTCTTTCTTCTTTTCTTTCTTTTTTCCTTCCTTCCTTTCTTTCTTTTTTCCTTCCTTCCTTCCTTCCTTCCTTCCTTCCTTCCTTCCTTCCTTCCTTCCTTCCTTCCTTCCTTCCTTCCTTCCTTCCT